>NC_080671.1:16971615-17273042 GCF_030247195.1 Topomyia yanbarensis
GCTGTAGTAGGATCATTAATATCTGCTGCAATAATAGGTAAGATGTTCACTATTTGTGAAAGTTTCTTGCTGAAACGTACTCGTGCGCTATCAATAAGACCAATGAACAAAAATAAAACACAAATAGTAAGACAAAATTTTATTTTTACTTATACCATTGGGTCAATCTTCTATCTTTATTATCTATTTTTTTAAATGGATTTTAATGTCTCATGTTCCACTCGTCAGTAACTGACGCCAACTTGGGGCCAGTCAGACGATTAATCCTAACTAACACCAAACTTGAACCATTAAGACAAACCGTTCACGCAACATAGCTGGTTCCGAGTGATATCTCAGTTAGCTAAGTACGGAAGCTCTGATTTATTGACGAGAAAGCAAAAAATGCTACGAGCTCCGTACCGTAACCTACGGCACAACCAGTACTACGTTTCTGGCATCAAGGGTGCGGTAGAAGTTCGCCGAAGTTAAAGGCCCAAATTTTCTGCTAGCGGAACCTACTGTTTGTCACCTGTGTTTCAGTGTGTTGACGGTTCAGAGGATACTAAATCTCTTGCCCTTGCCTGCGAACAGCTCAAGGCTATGCTCACTTGCGCAGAATTCCGACAATAGTCTTCGAATCGTCAAGCTGTTCGTGATACCATTTCATTAGAGCTCCGATACATGGTATTCATCGATGGATTTCCTTTCGTTCAAAATGTGGAATAGGAAGAAATCCTTACATCGTTGGACCAACCAAGCGAAAATCGTGCTATGACAAATCCTTCTCATTTATATATTGCCTTTGAATACATAATTTCCGTTCAGACTATAATGCTGTGCTAACTTAAACCTATTTTTCATTTGAACATTGCTTATATTAAAGTCGAAAAAGTAAAAAATCTACGAATATTGCGTACCAGACTGAATTGTATGCCTTCAGATAAAAGGCGTCGCTGAAAGCTCGGCTGTTTCGTTTGATGAGTGCTAGTATTGCATAGGCTTTAGCAGTTACTGCGTTGAAGTGTTCGATGAAACGTAGCTTATGGTCAAGTGTAACACCATTGTCATTGATGGATGCAACTCGACCAACGATCGCCTCTAAATTTGCGAGTGTGTTCGTCAGTGAGACTCTGTCCTCGCAGCAGATTGACGTTGCAGCTAGCGGCGTGGCCCAACTCGAACGGTCAGTGAGTGAGATTCGTGTGGAGCACTCGGATATTGTATCAGCAGCATCCAAGCTTAAAGCATCGTCATCTCCTGGGCCAGATGGTGTCCCTGCTGTGTTTTTGAAAAAGTGTATGTCTGGTTTGGTGGAAGTACTCTGTCAACTATTCAAAATGTCACTGACAACCCCAATTTTTTTCAATTGTGGAAAGCAGCTTTCATCTTTCCTGTCCACAAAAAAGATGATAAGAGAAACATTGACAATTATCGAGGAATTTCGCTCTGTGCCATTTCCAAGCTCTTTGAGTTAGTCGTGGTGGAGTCAGTGTTTTTTCACTGTAAGGAATATATTTCTAAAGACCAACACAGATTCATGCCTAATCGATCTACGTCGACGAATCTACTATCTCTAACCTCTTTTGTGTCCGAAGGGTTCGATGCGAATCAACAAATTGATGTTATATATACTGACTTATCTGCAGCTTTCAACAAAATCAATCACGATATCGCAGTCGCTGAATTGGAAAAACTTGGCTTCAATGGATCACTCCTGCGATGGTTTCGATCCTATCTCGTTGGCCGTCAACTCAGTGTGAACATAGGTGATGCATACTCCAAACTGTTCTCCGCAACGTCTGGTATTCCGCAAGGAAGTCATCTCGGACCATTTATATTCACTCTCTATTTCAACGATGTAAACTATCAGCTGAAAGGACCACGGTTGTCGTATGCACATGATCTAAAAATTTTCAACAGAATTAGGAGCCGAACGGACGTACAACATTTGCAGCAGCAATTCGACACTTTCAGCAGATGGTGTGAAAACAACCAAATGATTCTGAATCCGGCTAAATGTTCTGTGATATCGTTCTCCAGAAAAAAAGATCCCATTGAGTTTGAATATAACATGTCTGGAGCTCTTGTTTCCCGGGTGAGCTGCGTTAAGGATCTTGGAGTGCTGTTAGATTCGAAACTTACATTTAAGAATCATATTTCGTATGTTGTTGGTAAAGCATCGCGAAGCCTGGGCTTAATTTTCCGTACGGCTAAATCCTTTACAGACATTTATTGTCTCAAAAGCCTATACTGCTCTTTAGTGCGCTCCACGCTGGAGTATTGTTCGGCGGTCTGGAACCCGAATCACATGAACAGCAGCGATCGAATTGAAGGCGTTCAACGAAAATTTATACGGTATGCTCTTTGACGCCTGCCTTGGCGCGATCCTGTTCGTCGACCAAGCTACGAGAGTCGGTGTCAACTCATCCAGCAACTCGATACTCTCCAGCGTCGTAGAGAAACTGCAAGAGCCTTATTCATCTCTGATCTTCTGTCAGGACGCATCGATTCTCCAGATTTACTAGAGCGAGTTAACATCCAAGCAAGGTCCAGAACGTTACGCGGAAACGTTCTTCTGAGAGTGCCGTTTCGACGAACTATTCAAACAGCTAATGCCGCTATCACGGGACTACAACGCCTCTTCAATCGTGTGTCGCACCTGTTCGACTTTCATTTGTCTCGGATATCATTAAGAAATCGATTCCTGCAGTTTTTTAGATGTAATTAGTTTAAGTTTCCATCATTGGGGCCGAGTACGGCCTGTTGATGTGCGTGATAAATAAATAAATAAATAAACTGGAGCAGCCTTTACTGCATACTCAAACGTAATTGGCGAGAGTACTCGTGTGTCCATCTGAAGTACACAATAATCTACCAGAGTTGTTATGATGCGATAAATTTTCATATCATCTGCGTACACCACACCAATTCGCTGCAAAGGTCATTTATGAAGATTTAGGATTTGAAAGTGCAGTTCCAAGTCCCACAAATGCACTTCGACTTGTAAGGCACGAATAGATCCAATTGGTCAACCAGTCCGGAAAACCAATTCGCCTCAGCTTTTCAACAGCGAGCTGATGAGGAACGCGATCGAAGGCTTTTGAGAAATCTATATACACTGCATCAATTTGTTGTAGTTTGTCTAATTTATCAATCAGCGTTGGCACATAGCTCATTAGTTTCGTCGTTGTTGAGCGCTTTCTAACAAACCCATGCGGGTCTGCAGTGATGATGTGTTTTACTGATGTCCCACGATGTGATGGCTGGTTGCAGTACTTCCACGTAGGAGTCTGCTCTTCGTGGGTGCATAGCGCATGATGTGTTTGGTAGAACAAGTTTATTCGAAAAAAAATCGGCATTGCTAAAACTTCAGTATGCGATAGAATGGACTTTTCTCTTTCATTTACAACCAAAAGTAAAATAATCGCTAGGGGGCTCCAGACCAACTTTTTATTTTAAAGATTTTTTGCTTGAAAACTTAGGTTTTGCAATGAAACTGTTTCACATTTTTATCACTAGGTTTTGCTATAGATATTTAAATATTACTAAAAGTGAGAATCTGATGCGCAATTTTATTATCTACAACTATATAGAAAACTATAAATCAATTTAAAATCGCCCGGGAAAGTTACTCAAATTTTATCAAAGGTTTAGATTTGCTTACTGGTTAATAAGCCGATTTCAAAAAAAATATTTTCATTTGTGAAAAATGGTGATAAAGTCCCTTGAAGCGGAGAAAACGTAATTCCAGAAACCACCGGCTCTCGCGCACCAATGATAACTTATGACCTAGGACATTTTTTTCTCTTTCAGTCATCTTTCTTTTAATATTGAAAAGGACAAACAGGATTTTCAACCAAAAGTTGCAATAAAATCCGTCATTAATTACAACGACTCGAATTATCTGATTAAGTTCATTCAAATAGAAAGTTTTGAATTTAATCCAATTGCATTTTACCAGGCAGGATCTGATCAGGAAGGAGGGTAATTCTAGATTACAATTGCCATCCCCTATAATTAAAATAGATATTATCAAAAAGACAGGAATAAATGATAGGAAAAATAAAATCTGTTTACTATTTTATTATATTTTTTACTCAGTGGTAAAAGTATAAATTAGTATCCTTGAAAAACCTACGTTTTTAAATAAAAATCTTTAAAATGAAAAGTTGTTCTAGACCCCCCGACCGATTATTTTACGATCGGTTGCAAAAGAAAGGGAAAGTCCGTTCTTTCACATTCTGAAGTTTGACGGATACCATATTTTTTTGAATAAAGTTGCTCGACAACGACACCGTATTGCGTGGTTTGTTTGATGTTAGTTCCGTTATATTTGAATAGTATAGTCAAGTGGTATAAAATAGGCCCTACGACCCGCATCCTCACCACAAGAACACCGCAAAAAATACCCGGGAAGAAGTTTTTTCAAGTATCAGGTGTATCGAATTCCACTTCTCCGACAAACCATGTAGCCTTACATCTATATAATCATTTTCTATATATACTGGTATCTTCACACTGTGACTTTCACTCTTGTGTCTTAGGTTGTTCTGTAGAACGTAAACAGTACTGCACTGCGCAGGTGATGATACTGAAGATAGGTGGCATCCTTAAGCCTAAACTTCATGTTAACCTTCAGGAAATGTTCCACTTCATGAAAACTCGATCGTGTAGAACAGAATCTTAAGTCAACAACGGGGCTGTTGGGTCGAACAGCGCTCTTTCATCCAATTCACTCATGATACAATGTTTTCTTTATTATAGATACACTAGCTGTCGTTCACTCTGCTCGTTTGTTGCTTTAACTTGACAGAGGTGAAAAGTAGATCGAATGGTTTCCTTTGTTATTAAGACAATGCACCTAAGATCAGTCTCTCAGATCAACTCACAATCGCTCCGCTGTAGACGTTAGTGAAGCAAGTAAACAATTTACCTATCGCACACTGCTGAATACGGGAACGTTAAAACCCGCATCCCCGTATGTATTGATAGTGACTCTACAGAAGCTCGCTTCATGACTTATCCCCGCGCACCCCTGGTATTGTGATTAAAAAATACATGTCAAGATACGGAGAAGTGGATTCCGTCACAGCTGATACTTCGAAAACTTCTTTCCGGGTGTTTCAAATGATGTTCTTGTAGCGAACATGCGTCCGACCAAATCAATCCCTTCATACGTGACCATTATATGCAGATCGACCGAAAATGGGACTTTCAATCAGAGAACGCTGGTCACGCACCCATGGTAGATTCTTATTTGTCAATTTTTAATGAGTCACTACACCACGGAACACATTTCGCAGAAGCAGCTAAGGAGAGTCCGTCTACTACCATCAGAAACAGCACGCACGACGTTTCGTATCCCCGTTAAGTTGCATCAAACCATCGTATGGTACAACCGAAGGCGGGCACTTCTGAGAATGATACTAAGAAAGAAAGAGGGTAGTTAAATCTGTATGTTGATGGTCTGTAGGAAGGGATGACATATAAAGAGGATTGCGGCTTGCCAGTACATCTCGAACCGTGAGATTGGATGATCTTCCTCGGGCCCGAAGGGAATTCAATAGTTGAGATCTGGGATATTCTCCCAGATCTCAACTATGCACGCTCAGATAATATATTCGATATCGTGATAACCGTCGCACCAAGCGCAGATACAACTATTCGCGATCCCAATACGGTGGAGATGAGCGTCTAACATGTAGTGATATGACATGAGCCGAAACATCACACGAAAAAGGTCGCGACTCACATCCATTCCTCTAAACCAAGGTTTTGTTGATACCTTCGGGATGATCTAATGTAGCCACCGTCCTAACTCTCCATTGATGATTGATGCCAACATTCTAGCGTTTTCTGATGAGGTATTGAAAAATTCATTGAAGCATTCATTGAAGTCTTTCGTAAATGTCACCATCAAAAGCACCCATCATAGCTAGTTCGCGTCTTCATTATACAGGATAGAATTATGCAATGGGATCCAAACTATGGCAATCTTATACGATCTTGTTTATAAAATAAGGCACGAAAGAAATGCTATTTCCTGGTATTTTGCAGTTCGAAAGTCGAACTGAAAAAGAAAGCCAAGGAGTGTAAAGTGGATGCAATGGTTTCGATCCTACCTCACTGACCGAGAGATAGCGGTTGTCATAGGAGAATGCCAGGCGCCTACATTCTCTTCTACATCTGGAATACCTCAAGGAAGCCACTTAAGACCGTTGATGTTTCTGATATACTTCAATGATGTACATCTAATTTTGAAGACTCCACGATTATCCTTCGAAGATGACCTCAAGATTTTTCGCCTAATTCGTTACATTGAAGATTGCAGAGTTCTCCAACAGCAGCTTCAAGTCCTTGCTGATTGGTGCAATACGAACCGCATGTGTGTAAACCCGAAAAAGTGCTCGGTAATATCTTTTTCACGGAAGAAGGATTCGATTTATTTTAACAACCGTCTACTAGAGACAGAAATCGAACGTGTCAATCACGTGAAGGATCTGGGAGTGATTCTGGATTCTCAACTTACGTTTAAACAACACATATCCTATACAGTTGGTAAAGCGTCTCGAGCACTGGGATGCATATTCAGGATAGCCAAAAACTTTACGGATGTTTGTTGTCTCAAATCGCTGTACTGCTCTTTATCCCGATCAATTCTAGAATATTGCCCTGAAGTGTGGAGCCCGAACTATAATAATGGCGTTGAAAGAATTGAAAGTGTGCAGTGACGCTTTTTACGTTTCGCGCTCTGTAGATTGCCGTGCAGAGATCCTGTCCGACTACCTAGCTATGAAAACCGTTGTCAGCTGATTCAACTAGAGCCCCTACATGTTCGAAGGAATACCGCAAGAGCTTTGCTCATCGCTGACACTCTGCAAGGCCGTATAGATGCCCCAGCTATTTTGGAACAAATCAACATAAACGTCGCACCTCGAGCACTACGTAACAACAATATGTTCCGGTTGTCATTCCGACGCACAAATTATAGTATGTATGGAGCCATCATTGGTCTGCAACGAATTTTCAACCAGGTAGCTTCAGCATTTGATTTCAACGTTTCCCGACATACTCTGCATATACGTTTCTCCAGACTGTTTAATAATTTCGTTATCAACACTTGACCTTTTTATTCTTTGTTTGTAATTATTGTATGATTATTGTTTTTATGTGCGACTTGATTATTAGAAATAAGATTAGTATTTAGACCAACATCATTGGGGCTTTGATATGCCTGTTGATGTATTAAACAAAATAAACAAATTCACGGACCAAATAAACAAATAAATTAATAAACTACGAACGTGTTCGAGTTTTACGATACCAAAATTTCAACTGCAAAGACTTCAAATTCAAAAAAAAAACAGCGAAAATTATTGCAAACCTGTTTCGCTCGTTGTCTCAGTTTCATCGAAGCACTATTAGAATAGATATGTGGTCATGGGAAATGAAGCGGGCCACCTTCCTAAAGCTGTAGCAAAGATCGTGATGTAAGCTAGATCAACTGTCGTTGAGAAGACAACCCCATGCCGTACCGTTAGAATCAAAGTCTTCTCGATGCTAGAAGGAGTTCCGCAATGTCACAAAGCTGCCGGTACCTAATCTAGGCCTAACCAGTCCTACGCTATCTCTTGAAGTACTGGACGCTCCTTGATTGATCTCAAATTGCAAAGATCAGAAGATGTGTCAGAACTTTCTTGAGCTGGAATATTTGGTGGCATCTCAAGAAAAAATTGTAACCTTTACAAGGAATCTCATCTGCCTATAGCATTTAGAAGCACCAAAAGATATCCTCATATGGGGATAATCCGAGTTACACTCTTCCTGAGCCAAGAGAGCATAATAATTGGTCCTGGTGAGTGTCGAAGCACTGTTTTAGTACTTCGGCAAAAAAGTAATTAAAGCGACGTTTAATGCAACACAACATATTTGATCACAGGTGCAAAGCGTCCTTGAAACATCCCACCCCACACTGCACTAGATCGACTCAACACATGCCAAACTTGAATTGATGACTACACCATCGATCTCAACTTTGTGAGCGAGCATGTATATTAGAGTGATAAGAAAAAATGATCCCTATCGGCCTCTCCCTGAGTCGATTCTTAGTCCCACCAGGAGTACTTGCTCCAAATTTGAGGCAAATCGGACAAGTCTAGCTACCGGAGCAAGGCGCCTGAAGTTTGTATGGGATTTTTCGACAATTTACATGGAGAAAAACTCTAGCTCGCATTTTCGCCGCTAGGTGGCAGTTTATGCATCATATTATCGCTGTAAGTGAAAATAACAAAGATAATTGAATTGTCTCTGGAAGTACTGGACACTCCTTGATTGATCTCAAATTGCAAAGATCAGAAGATGCTGTGTCAGAACTTTCTTGAGCTGGTATATTTGGTGGCATCTCAAGAAAAAATTGTAACCTTTACAAGGAATCTCATCTGCCTATAGCAGCTGTCGAAGGCTGCTAGTTAATACGGCTTTGTTAAAAGAACTTATTAAACTTTTAGCGAAGTGATGTCTGAGTCAGTTTAACATGGAGTCTAGCAGTGCATGGCTGTGTATAAGGACTCGATTCCCTCGAACTACACATTTTTGTGAAATAATGGTAAGATTTTTCTCAATAGTATGTTCAGAAGAATTATAGTGCATAATACGAGTTATGCTTTGTTTGGATAATTTTAGTTCCACCTGTGTCTGCACAGATACGATGCATAGAGTGTCACCTAGCGGCGAAAATACGAGCTAGTGGGTTTTCTCCTTGTAAATTGTCGAAAAATCCCATACAAAACATCAGGCACGTTGGTCCGGTAGTTAGACTTGTCCGATTTGCTTCAAATTTGGTGCTTCTGGTGGGACTAGGAATCGACTCAGGGGTAGGCCGATTGAGTTTTCAAAAATACATTATTCCTCTGGGCAGTCTAATGTATACGTGGTAATCCTTAACGAAAGGCTTGTCGTCAGTAACGTCTTTTGTTTGCATTGTATACTAAATCACTATTCTCTGCTCATTTGGGCAAACTTTAGAGATATCTGTCACTGCTAAACATTTCTGCGTCAGTGGCTGAACCGAATTTATCAAACTTAGTCTCAGAAGAAAAGTACCACTCACCTAAACTGCCGTTCTAAGCATAATTGTCGTTATGCTTATAACGGCAGTAAAGGTTGCTATTGAATTTCATTTAATACAGACTTCCGGTTCCGGAGTTACGGGCTGAAGAGTACCGCCACGCATGGAATTCCTATGTCAATCTGAATCAGCATGTTATCTAAAACACAATTATGCGGGATAAATTTAGACTTGTTATTCTAACATTGCTGTCGGAATTTTGTTTTTATGTATTGTTTCAGTGTGCCAAGAGTTGAGATGCTTACTGAGAGTGAAACAGGAACAGGCTTCTAATTGGAAAATTATGATTTTTGTTCAATTAAAAATAAATTTTTTTTCTGACAAACAATTTTCAGAATGGTGTACATCATAAGGATCAATATTCGGAAAGGGGTACATGGAACGAAAAGGGTTGAAAACCAGTTATCTAAAAAATGCAAATCTTCATATAATGTGTTCTAAATCGCTTGAATTTATAGCTTCAATTTCCTCACCTCCTGCTGCCCATTCATACCCACATTGACAAATTTGGACACCTTCGGCGGAGCTTCGAGAATGTGGCTAAAATCCTGAATTGAATTCACATCTACTTCTCATAAAGGTCTGACTCGATTTTATCAAATTTAAACTCAAATAAAAGCTACAACATCCCTGTTGACTACTGTTAAATTCCATTGGAAGCGGAGTTCTGGTTAGTGTGTTACGGATTGAAATACGCGGTCATATGCAGAATTTCCATATAAACCTGTATAATCATTATATCTGAATGATGCAAAACTAACTGAGATGAGTTCTAAATTGCTTGAAATTTTTGGTTCTGATCAATAATTGAAACCATATTGAGAACTGTTGAGGATTCCGGAAGATACGAAGAAATTGCCATGTTCCGAAATTAGATTCACACCTGTTTCTCATATATTTCTGACTTGATTCCCACAATCCTAGTCTTAAATGAAGGGTGTTCGGAAACAGAATAATAATAATTCACCAGTCTTGCCGTAATGCTTTAAGCTGTAAATATAGAATTTATTTTTAGGGATCATTTGACATATTTTAGATTTTAGGCTTACAAATTCAGTGATTCGTGATTTTTCATTACACCTCGAACAATTGTTTTTTAGGTTAGAATTTAGTTCTTTAAGGGTTAAAGTTAGACTTAATTAATTGTAATTTTACCTCAACCAAACTGTCGTTGAAAATAAGTATATCGAAAAAACTACAAAGAACTATATTATAAAAAATACTTATTAAATACTCACGTTCACTCTGCCTTAATAGAAACCGCGTGCTATTCCGGCACTCGTGTAGCATTACTAGGTTGACAGATATGATTGGCCTCCACTACATTCACTGTAGTGGTGTAGTAAGGGCTTCCAGTATCAACAAAGGTATACAGTCGGGTCTCCTACTGCGCGAATTCCTACTGCGCGGTACCCGCGTTGCAGGATACCCATAGCTTATGGGATTTCGAGTAATTGGGGCTGTGGCCGATTATTTCGTCCGTGTCAACATGTAGCACCATACTTTCGTTGGCAAAGTTGTTGTACTCACTTGGGCCTACAACTTAAAATAATTGGGTATCCAATTAGTTGAGAACTATGCCACCAGGGGTGCTATGAAGAAAGAGTAAATAAATCGAAATTCTCGTCGTAAATTCGACTATCATCAAATGGATTCAATGCCAAATATATCAAGACCCTGATTATTTTGAAAGGTGATGTTTTCGAGGAATTTATAAAAGAAGTCCAGAGCTTCTGGATGGTAGAAAGTATAACTCGCAATTACCCCACCAGGTGGCGCTGGTGCTAATGCAAATATTCAACACATGTTAAAATAATTCTATATCTCAACATCGTGATTAGATAGAGTAGTACTGACTTCAACAAAGTTGCTCGAGAGGTCTAGGACTACCCAACGGTAACAGATTAGTTTGAAATACTCTCACTATGCGGCGCTAGTGAGCGTTCATGCTGTAGTAATCTTTTACCTTAACGGGTGGGAGTGGGAGTTAGTAGTCTTAGTCACATATGCGTGCACCACCTTTTCCATTAGGGGGTGATGGATGCAAACAGCGCAAATACCATCAGTATTTTTACAGCTATACCTTGCCCGTAATCGTTATCGTTGAGAAGTTTAGCCAGGGCAGAAAACTTTATTGCAAAAAACAAAATGTAACACTAACTCGAACATAACAACGTTTAAATCCAGATCCCTGTTTACATCGATGACGTTGAAATCGTAGTACGTTTGCACGATCCAGCACTGCGCACCAAATCAGACTACATTAAAAATTCATGTTCGAATATGGAGATGCGATACTCGGAGAAACCTTTTCACTGGCGTCCACTACGACGTTTGTATGATTGGTATGCGGATGACCAAATCTATCTTTTCCTAGCTGTCTTTTTTAGCCAACATTAACATTAACTATAAGCAAATATCGCTGGTCTCCAACTTTAGTCAGATCCCTACGTTCCAGTTCTGTAGCCAGATGGCACATTACGGAAAGCCATGCGCCGAAGCCGAGACGAAAAATCAACCTACTACAATCAACACCAATAAACAGCCTTCGACAACGCTGCTAAAACACTGTCAAAAGGGCTACCCAATAACTGATGCATTTTATCTCGAAACCTACTGCCAATACCATCTGAGCGGAAACAACGATTGTACCCAGTGCCTCCAAAGCAAGAACCAGCAACACCAATAAAGAAGCGAACATCGATAAAATAACGACAAATAGTATTGTCAAATATTCTGTCAATGGGCATTGTCTGCTAAACAGAACACGGGAGAGTAGTGTATAAGCATTATTGAGCGGCGTTGTGTCTCGATAATTATCACAGTCGATAAGTCATGGGGCCATCCAATTATGCGAAATTTTTCCTCTATAATCATGACGGAGGGGGGGGGGCGGTCAACGGGTTTCAGTGTGAAAAAACAATTTTTTTGCGATTTTTTTAGAAATTTGGGTCAAGCAAATTGACCAAAACTTTTGTGCATTACTATCATTTCAATGACATTCTGTAATTTTGCATGAAAATATATATAACCAAAATACTAAAAAGGCGAAATATTGTATTTTTACTGTGCAGAATTTCATAATTCGATAAATTTTCGTTGCGCTCATGTTTCCTTAGTGGTTTGTTATAAAGCTCGAAAAAAAGACATTAAGTGCAATCAAATCACTCCAAATTTGTCGTTTATTGCTTGGTGAAGGGACATTATTGATGACACTCAACGTCTCAGCTCAAAAATCCAAATTTCGCCAAAATGCAAAAAAAAAAAACACAAATCAGCAGAAAACAGAAAACCAATCAGTATGAGGTCTAGGCTAATCAACCGAAACGCGTGCCCCACATACACCGCAAAACCCACTGCACCAAACGTCATGTAGAAATTAGGAACAACCATTTGCTCGGTTAATCTTCCCGAAATGACATGTAACGGAAGTTTAAAATTGACTTCTCACTCGTAACGATTAGTCTCAAAGCAACAGTGAAAAGTTAAAGCAGATTTAAAGGGGATACACGAGAGAGAAAAAAAGACACGGTTCCACTGCTGCTGCTGCCGCTATGCTTGCTCTAGTTACCTACAAGAAAAAAAAACTTGAGGGCTTTTCGATTGTCTTTTCTTTTTGTATGTGTTCACTTGAACTTGCCGATCGTTATGATGGAAGCGTTTAACACAGACTCGCCGTCGGAGGAATTTGATGGCGTGGTGCGCGATGCAGACGCTAACTGGCCAGTGCAATAAAAACAAACGAAAAAAGGGAAAAAAAACTGTGAACTTAATCGTTTGGAACACATGTGTAGCAAGATTGGATGGGTTCAATTTTTTTTCTGAATTTCGCCGCTCGCACCAACGCGCCGTCATCGTCGTCAGTCGGAAATTGGGGTTCGTCACTTGAACGATGTGTGACCGTTTGTTGAGGTCTTTTGTGATTTCCGGTGTTTGTTTTTATGGGTTGGTACTGTGAAGAGTGAAATTAGGGCCACTAGGAGAACGACATTAATTGATGTTAAATGTCTTTTATAGGCATAACATGACAGGCCGTTAGTTTCGACCGCAGAATGAGCATTGCATCTCTCAATTCGGCTACAGCTCGCTGACCTACTATACAAAACGAAGAATATGCTTTGGAAAATATTTGTTCTAGCCACTTCCTCCACCGTCTCAAAAGAGCCCTTTGAGCTAAAATCACCATCAAATAGTCAGCAACAAAGTCAACAAACCACTCACGTGCCCATTTCCTGAGGTCATGCGACTGCGGTCGAGCGAAATCGAAGAACTAATCAAGTTAGCCACACATTTTTCCAACCCGCATCTAAATAGTGATGCTGCAATGACATCTCCTCCTGCGCCCAGTAGATCCAAAGGGGGGTGGATAAAACGCTGTTTCTCTAACCGCAGAACGATTATTCATAGGGTATATATTTTGTTCACGCTAGTAGTAGTCTGGTGCCCGCTGTCGGGGTTGGATTGGTGCCAGACGGACAGCAACTGCCTGCTTGCTTCGATTGTACCTATGTATGTCGCTTGGGCTGCAGCGGCTGTACTGGACGACGCCAATGCTGCTGCTGTTGCTGACGACGAACAGCGTCACGTTGATGCTGCAGATCTTCGTTTAATATCATTTCGGTAGGATGGTGATTTCAACGGGGGTACTACGACTTGAAACAGAAGGGGGTTGGTTCTCTTCCAATTACAATTTCCAGCTGCTCACAAAGAGACTAAGCAGCGGCGCGTATTGGCTTTATTAGAAATCGTAATAGCGATATTAGCTGGTTGCCTCTTGAATAGGATTTAGATAAGTGGCGAAACGACGGAGGACCAGGTTGAAGGAAAGGGAAGCAGTGCAGAAAGCGAGTGAGCAATTTGAAAAGATTTAACAAATTGAGAGGAAAGATGATTAGTCGAACGAGGAACGTGTAGAGGAGGAACGAAGAAAAATAAATCGCATAATGATACAGTTTCGCGAAGAAAACATTACGTTGTCATTGTGCTGCTTTCACGCAGCCTGGTCAGAGGGCGACAATTGGCTGTTTATATTTTCAGTCGGAACGATGCTATCTATGTGAGAAAAGTAAAACAGTTACTTTAAATTTCAATACGTGCACATTATTTCACGATTGAACCTAATGACGTTTTCGATAAGACCACCAGCGTTTCACCAGCTCAGTTTGGATCCATCGCCACGGAGCTTACGGTCCCCGAGGATAATTAATTTGCTTACAATCGGCCCATTTTTCCTATTAGCGGACCAATAATTACCTTCCCGGCTCGATCCAAATGGGTATGGGCACCCATTCCAGCCGCTAAAACAGCAGCATAAATGTTAACCGACCACTAATAACAGCAAAGAAAACTGCATCAAACTGACTTTTAACGAGTGTCAAAGACGGGACAAGGAGGGGGAAAGAAAGCCAAAGGAGCGATCGGGGCGAAACACTAGGCCACACGACCACCGACGTGCGCGGCTGGTAGACGAATCCGTCCCGACAATCACTCCACAATCAGGCGGTTTGTTATTTTTAAAATTAAACATATTAATTCCATTTATCAAGCCCCAACAGGGACCTTCACTGGCTGTTTGAACGCCGGATTGGACAGTTTGTGCTGCACTGTGGCTGGATTCAAACGAATGGGCCGTGATCGAAGCGGGAAAGCTTATACCTAGCTGGCTTGCATATACTGATATCCTACACCTATATGAATCGATATGAAGCTTTCGATGCACTGCGGCACCGCCCTGTCAAGAAGTAACACACTGAAAAATAGTTGGCTATTCGGGGAATGTTTTTCTAAATAGTGTAATGTAAAAACTTTTGAAATTCAGTCAGTTTGTCATGTTTCACTAGCAATCGAAACAATTAAGCATTGGTAATTTCCGCCGAAGCGATTAGTATGCCCAGATCAACAGCCAGCATCATCAGCAATGATGCGAATACCAAAAGCAACGTGATCATTCAAGTGTTTAGAACAAGGGAAAACCACGGCGGTTTGAGCTGTGATGGTGTTAGCACGCGCTGGCAGAGAAGAGATGTTAGATGTAACTCTCTGCTCTGACGGTATTGACGGTGTGATCTGTCAAATTGGTTCGTATCAACCGAGCTCGAACGGTCATTATCTGATCATAAGTACATCGTCTTTGATCATTTAAACGTCTGGTTATATATTGCTACAAATCGTAATCCCAAATCTACGAACTGCAACCTCTACGAAGCGGGCTTGGCGATCAGTTTTCATGGGTATTTTCCAACGAATGAATCTCCTAGTAACTTGGATGAGGTTGTGGATAAAACAAACTCTCTCATAGTAGCAGCATACCAATAGGCTTGTTCGCTTCAAGCTATGCGTGCTTCTAGAGGAACGCCTTGGTGGAATACCGAATATGTTCGATTCAAAAAGTTATGTGAAAGAGCTTAGAATCGCAGACGCAAGGACGATTCGGAGGCATCTTAGCTGTCACGCAAAGCATACAGAAATGCACATCGAGCCTCTGAGCGGAGTGATTTAGAAAGCCTCTGTAGTATTAAATAAACTGCTTTCGATATCGAAAGACTTTCATGTCAGTTCGATTAGAACTGCTAGTGGCGATTACTCGTCTGACGAAGATGTAGTACTCAACTGTCTTTTTGACACACACTTTCCAGGCTTTACGGAGTCATCACTGACGACTGCCCCTGAGTTTAGTTCAGGTAATGCAACGATTAAATTAAATGGACGACTGAAAGTTTTGCCCCGTATAAGCCTCCGGGAAAAGATGGAATCATTCCAGTTCTTCTTCAAAAAGAATATGAACATTTCAAGCACATTTGAAAAAAGAATTTTACTTGTCGTCTTCTACTTAGAGGTGTGCGCCGATGCATTTTTAATCGGCGGCGGCGTAAGCGACATTTTTGACCGGCGGCGGCGGCGTTGGCGGCGTCACGCCGTTGGACCTTATCAGCGGCGGCGCGCCGGCGTGTATCGGCGTGTGTCGGCGTGACGAATATTGACGCCTATGTAACTAAAAAAATTCTTGACAGTGCAATTCCTTTCCCAAATTTTCGGTTTATATTGTAACAGACTTCACAGCACATACAAACAAACGTTACAGCTTAAAGAAAATCTAAAAAAATCATCGCCCACGATGTACTAGCGACATCTGTTGAACACATTGCACAAAATGTAATTCTCGCAACCATATCAATTTTTTTTTTCAACTGAAGCTCCAATAGTGCCCACCCTGCTTGCCAAATGCAAGATAATAAATGAAAGGTGGAACTATTTTTACAGTTGTAAAATTTGAAGAACGAAATAGAAATTGTCGATGTCGCATAGTACGACTTCGCATGAAATAATTATTGCCGTGGACAAATTGAAAGAATGCAGAGTAACGACTGTATTTCAATGACCCATAATAATTATTTATTGTTCCATATTTGGGAAATTAAGCAACGGTAAAACAGTTTTTGTTTTGTTTGAGGAAATTAATTGTTGTTTTCGTTTCATTGTTTTTTGTTTCTATTGAGTCATCTTTACCGTAAGCCCGGGGACAATTGACGGTTCCCATATATTGAATTCATAAGCAAATTTTGGGGTGATTAGGTGAAATCATGGCGGCTCGAATGGAGCAAAATTTGAAAAAGGCGCATCCCATTTATTATTTTCCATATCTGTGGAAAATAATCAATTTAAGCATTTCTACCATTTATTTTTGCTTCTAGAATTCTGATAAAAACACAAATTCTATTCAAAACGAATTGTTAAGCTTGGTGGTGATGTACTTTCGTTGGCCAAAATGTTTTTCATTTACATTTACATACATTCATTCGAGATAAAAAGCACCAATGATTTAACTATTTCAAACTTCACACAACAAGAAAACCAAAACATGTTTAGGAAGAAAGAGAACCGGTTGTTAAAAACAACGACTTCCAGCTAAATATATAATAAGATTTATGTAACTTTGCTGACGGTTTTCAGTTAGGGATAAATTTATTCTCTAATAATAGTTTTCTTTATTCACATTTTGGAATAAGCTTTTTCTAAATGTTGTTCTAGCCGCATTGACGGCGTTCATAACACACGTAACGAAACACGCTTTTCTCTTGAAACTTTTTCGTTTCGTTGTTCGTGGTACTCGCACAGAGAAGGTATACTAGCGCCACCATCAAATCGGTGGTGCATGTATGAAACAAGCACTAACTGTCAAGTTGTCCCTGGGTTATTTACCGTCGCTCTTTTAGAATCCCGCAGATATCAGGTACCCTAACACGAGGCGTTATTATTGGCATTACCGCGCAGAAATGTCACTTTTAATGATCGTGTAAGGACACCTTTCAAGGTAGACACATTACTTCATTTTCGAGGCTGGTGTTTACTTTTACTTCTCGTAAGTACAAAATCGCCACGATGATAAGGAATACGATTCCCTGGCACTACATTTTCTTACAACGTACGATCTGCTTCTATCTTGAGCGCAAAGTATGCTCGATGTGCTGGAATCATACAGATCTACACCCTGACGAAACCTAAATATACAGTTACAATCAATCATAATCATTTCACGACTTGACGTGTTAGCTCTTGTTAGGTTGAAACAGATCACTAAACAAGTCTGATTGAAAATGGTCTGAGCGTATCTCTAGTTTTCGGAGCACCTGCACCCCGCCAATTTCTCCAGCAGTTCCGGGGACCAACAAATTCTAATCCATTCGATACACCGAATCAATTAAATTACTAACATCCTGTTATGTGTTTACTCACCGATCGGCATCGTGTTGTAACTTAAGAAATGGTTGTGAACAACTCCCACCTTGGGCACTTCGACAAGAATGAATTTCACATTTCCGGCCCATATTGTTTGTTTTGGTTTGCATGAGATTAAAAGACCGTAACGTTTTCGGGTGGGTGCGGAAACTAAGTAACGCATTTAGCTCTGTGTCAAAATCTCTTCACTAACGCCACCGATTTGTAATTGAAATCGTCCTTTTTTTTCTACGAGTGATGAACTACCTCTCGGTATTACTTCTGGGGGGAATCTTACCCTCTGCATCGCCACATCTGTGCACCAGCGTCGCGAAAAGTCAAGATCACTTAGCTCAACTATTTTTCGAGAAAATTTTTTTAAATTAGGTCACCATTCAATCAATTATAAATAAACCTCGCACTGAAAATAATTTTTGTGTTTTCACAAAACTAGTTCACGCAAAAAAAAGATGACATTACACTCAAATGTTTAGTAGGTGGTTGTGTCTGAATATGTTTAATATTTCTATGATTCTAATTCATAACTCGATGAAACATTGATTTGTATTAACTTTATTGACTAAAACAGTCAAGAATTGAACGACGTGCAACGATTTTCGTAAATTCTCGTCGTGTTATCGTGATATTTTAGTCTTGAGCTTACCGTTGGATTTTTTACACAAGCACGTGTCTTATAGTTTTCTAAATTATTTCACGGACATGAATTGTGGCTAGGTAATGTATTTTGCTCAGCGCAGTTTCATTTAATTCCGAACATTTCTCTGAATTTTAACAAAGGAATAACAGGGTTACAGGTCCTAGTAATGTCTTTGTATCTAATGCTCGTGCCTATGAGACTGGTTGCTAGCAGTTGTACACAATAGCTCACATAGAAATTTCAAAACCAAAAAGCCGAGCGAATAATCCATGAATAATAGTCTGAGTTCCTTGTAATTGTTTACGTAAGTATAATAATATTATGTGGAAAATTAATTACTTCATGAATTACATCATGAACAGTTTCACGAGCTCGACTGGTGAATCGTGAGTAGCATATTAGGAATTAAGAATCGGTTAAAAATCAATGAATAATACACTACGTTCAAGTGAAATTGATTACGTGCAAAGATTAGGATCAGGCACATAATCGTAAATTTCAGGCACATGTATCTTGAAAGTGAAAGTTTTTTTTAATTTGTGGACCATTTCACGCACACGAATGGTGAATTGAAACTTATATGTTCACAATCATAACCAGTTGACGAAGCAAGAATGGATCTTTGAATTATATAACGAGTGTCGTGTAATGGTTTTCGAGAAAAGATCAAGATTATTTTAATTTTGTAATCCAATTGACGACCACTAATACCAAATAATGATCAAGATGTAATAAATCATGAATCAGTTAACGTCGTATATTCGGTCCATAGACAATGTTCCTAGATTTGTGGATAAAATTATGAGTCATCAATTTTAGAGTTCGCGAATTTTCGGCGCGGAAAAAATGCATCGGCGGCGCGCCGCCGATCTACCGTTCGGCGTCGGCCTACGTTAAAAATTACCGGCGGCGGCGTGGCGCGGCGGCGCACAGGTCTATCTACTAGCGTGGTGGAAAATAATTGTAAAATTCTTTCAGATAGCCGCGCTACTTTTGAGTAGACATAGATATTTGGAACTCTTTCCTCTTCAAATCAGTGGAACGTTTAATCTACCACTACGTTCGGGATGTTAGTTTGGGCGAGCACCCGCAGCATAAAATGCAACATGCATATAAGCGGGGGAAGTCTACTACCATCCAGTTACATAATGTTGTCTACAACATCGAAACAGTTTTTTCAACAAAAGCTATCAAGTTTAGGAGTTTTTCTCGATATTGAAGGTGCTTTTGACAATGTGTCTTTCGAATCCATTTCGGAAGCAGCACGAGGTCATGGAGTACCTTCATATATCACGAACTGGATACACGCAATACTTAGCAACGAAAAAAAAAATTGATTGTCTCCGGATGTCTCCAAGGTAGTGTGCTGTTACCACTACTATAGATCTTGTCGCCGATGGCTTGTTGAAGAAACTCAATAAGCGTGGGTTTCCGACGTATGATTACGCCGATGATTAGCATATAATGATCACTGGTATTTTAATTAACACACTTTTTGATTTGGTTTAGCAAGCCTCATGTGTTCTTGAGGAATGTTGTCTTCATGTTGGACTATCCATTAATCCAAATAAAACATCAATGGTGCTTTTCACGCAACGAAGAATTGCAATCAGAGCTCATCCGCTGTAGTTCTTGGCCTCTGAAATTATTGTCGTAGATCAAGTTAAGTACTTTGGGATACTTCTTGACTCAAAACTTAATTGGACAGCTCCCATCGATTTCAAAATCAAGAAAGCTTGCATGGCCTTCGGCCAATGTAATGACAAATCTTGAGGACTCAAACCCAACTACATTCAGTGGATCTACACAACAATTGTTAGACCAATACGGGATTACGGGTGCCTTATTTGGAGGCAGAAAGGAGAAGTTAGGATCAAGGATGCAAAATGCCTACCTTTTCCACGGCTGTATTTTTTCTGCCTACATTCTCATTTCTCTCTCGATGCTGCTGTCATTCGCTAGTGCAGGACGCCCAGCGCTGTACGGCTGCCTGTGTGTAAAGCAGTAACATGACAGAAAACTACTGTCCCCAATACAGCCACCAGACGCGAGCGGTACAGCTTCGCTTTCCTTTTTTTACATTTTTTAATATTTTCAATCTTTTTAATATTTTTATTCAAAAATGACTACAATGAATGCGGCTCATTTACGCCACGGCCGGCATCAACGCTTTCGTGTGCGGGACTCTCCCTTTGACTATGCAGAGAAAAATGTACAAAGCGAGAGAACAAACTTTACTACGCCACACTCTCACCGAGCAGTCGGAGTACAGCAGCAAAACAAAAATGTATTCTACTGCTGTACGGCAAAATGTACTCGGTTTGACTACTGTTCTGGCAAGAGCTGTAGTGATGCGTCGCTATAGCGGGCTGTACGGCTTGTGCAAATGTAAATATATCGAAAAAAATGTAGTTTATCGGTACCGTTGGCATCCCTGGTTAGGATAATCCAATCAACGTTAAACCATCTTCAGAGGTTGGTCTTGATGGCGATGACTGGTGCGTTCTCGACAACAACAACTGCTGCTCTAGGGGCACGCTTGGCCATAAAACCACTATATGTCTTACTGAAACAATAAGCACTCTTAAGAGTACTGGGCCTTTGAACAGTAACCCAATAGATCCGGCAACAAGCTACACGAGACTGTGATTACAAATGGATACTTGGGATGAGTATATACTTTCTTACAATCACATGTAATAATCCTTTTAAAGCTTTTAATGTGAGAGTCTCTCCTCTCTCCTCGAATGGTTATCTGGCTGGATTAAGAAAAAACTTGAAAAATACGTTGTTTGTTTCATTGACGATTCTTTGTTGGAGGGCCGAGCCGGTATCGGTGTCTATTGTCGTGTAATGAGATTAAACCAATCTCATTCGCTTGGTAGATACTGTACCGTATTCCAAGCAAAAATCTTCGCGATTTTGTGTGGCGTACAATCGACACTTTAATAGGGACTTTTCAATTAAAGAATCTTTTTCTGCTCTAACAGGCAGTGTTCAAATGGTGGAATCAACTTAACCAAAGTAAAGTTCCTTCAAAACAAGACAAGATTTCTATTCCTCGCGTAAACAAAACCATTTCCTCTTCCAAATCCCCACGTATCCGGCATTATACCGAATGTGGCACAGATCAGCACAAACTTTGCGTTGCTCTTTCTAGTCGAAATCATGCCAACGCGGTTGTGAATCAGCCAGGATTTAATATCGAATATGTGGATGAATTTGAACGGCTGTCTCAGTCAACAAAAAGGCAAAACGAATTTTTTTTTACTGCCCGACGTTTCGGCCAAGGGAAATACGGTCTATTAGACAAAATTCAGCCTTAATTATATTGCTTAAAACAGGATGTCACCCTTAACGGTACTCCTACTGCACTGTTGCAGTCAAATTGCGCAGTTGATAACAAACAAAATGTCGTACAAACTGGATTTACGTTAATCTGTTGCCAACCTATTTGAACAAAAGTCATTCTTCAAGCGTTCAGAGATAAGCCTATTTAGTGGACAACTATTTTGAATGTTTTTAGGGATTATCGTAATGGCAAAAAGTCGGAAAATAAAAATAACACATCCAAACTAAATGCCAGAAATTAAATTAAAGGGTTGTGTACAGGACATACGCACGGTGATATTAAAAATGTAGCTTTTTTCAAGAGCGCGCAATTTAATTTGCGAGTGAATTTTAATCCATCACATCTATTTACTCACGTTCAAGCTTAATCTCCTGCTTCCATATGCTACAATTTGCTATACATGCTCCCCATTATTACATAATTTATTGAAAGTCATTTAACAGCACCAAATTTTTAAAATTAAGTACTACACCATGCTCTCTGCTATACTTTAAAACTAACCCATTATTTCAATCAAACAATCATTTTACTAGCAGATTGACATTATAATGACCTGACCCATCCAGAAAAAAATAGGCTGGGCTATCCAGAAAATATCCTCAAAACGAATAGCTCCATATTGAGGACTGTGATGAAGAAGCCCACGCTCGCCTAAGGAAATATTCAGTTCTTCCACGAAATAATCAAATTTCATTTTCCAATTAAATTTTAAATTATGTACTAATACACTTAGGTAAACAATCTTTGGGATAAATATTTCTTAATCGATTGATGGCCAACAAAATTAAATTATTTAAAAATTTACGGTGTTATGAGTTCTAGTTTGGAAATTAAAATAATATCACTGTTTCCGTTCCAATTCCACTCTCTTATAAAATACTACGCTGCTGAACATGCCCTAAGGAAGTCGATCGTTATAACAGAATAATGTAAACAGGGATGCGAACGGTACCTGTAAACTACATTTTTTCCGGTATATTTACATTTGCACAAGCCGTACATCCCGCTACAGCGACGCATCAGTACTGCTCTTGCCTGAACGGTAGCCAAACCGAGTACATTTTTCCGTATAGCAGTACAATACAGCAATTTTCTTTTGCTGCTGTACTCTTACTGCTCAGTGAGAGTGTGGCGTAGTAAAGTTTGTTCTCTCGCTGTGTACACTTTTCTCTGCATAGTCAAAGGGACAGGCCCGCACACGAAAGCGATGATGCCGGTCTTGGCGTAAATGAACCACATTCATTGTCGTCGTTTGTGATTAAAATTATTGAATAAATTAAAAATATTAAATAGTGTAATATGAGGAAAGAGAAGCTGTACCGCTCGCGTCTGGTGGCTGTACTGGGGGCAATATGTTTTGTCATGTTACTGCTTTGCTTACGAGCTGCCGTACAGCGCTGGGCGTCCTGCACTAGCAAGCGACAGCAGCGTCGAATGAGAAAGAAGAATGCAGGTAGAAAAATTACAGCCGTAGAAAAGGTAGGCATTTTGCATCCTTGAATGTAAATATATGATAAAAACCAATCAGTGCTTTCTTTTGTTCAGTCTCCTTGTCTAACAAAATCTGCAACTAATTCCTGCCTTTCTATAGGCGCACATTCGGTTGAGTCCGTCCGTGCTTTTAACATAACTACAGAAGCATGTTGTCAGATGTATCACATGTATCCGAAATATGAAGCATGTGTGCCAGTAGGCTCATTACCCTAAATACTTACAAAACGCCGAAAACATGAATTGAAGCAACGCACACACAAGCATATATTTTTTCAAACGCAACCTATCAAGCAGCACTCACGTATGAATGATTTAAATCCATTTAGTAATAGCGGAGTTAAAAACGTGCAAACCTATAGTTTCGCGGCATAGCAGATATTTTAGATTTTAGAATGACACGTAGCCTCAGATAGTGGAGTAAGAGATTTTCAATGTCAAAAACAAGGTTGGACAATGAACACGAAATTGGCATGAAAATTCGGTATTTAAAGCATAACTGTATTTTGAGGATAAGGAACGTAATTAATTATAAACGTAAGCGAGCACCAAAGTCTGCATATTACGATATTTATGATAAATTATGTTGTTTTTCTTCCAAATCAAAGAAAAATATTCAACCGTACATTACCATATTGTCTTAACAGTTTTCGTATTAATTGTTCAATCTTTGATACTTGACACCACATTTTTTCATACTGCTTTTATTAGGCAAGCGTGTTTCTTTTTATTTTCGGGTTTATTGCAATGAAGACAATCCTTCAAAACATTGAAAATTGTTGAACGCGAGATTGGTTGGTCTTTGTGCACTTGAATAATTCCTTTTGTACAACTAGAAAAAATACCAATTTGGTGCCGTACACTTCACCGTAAACACTGTTCTTATTTATTTATTTATTTATTTATTTATTTATTTATTTATTTATTTATTTATTTATTTATTTATTTATTTATTTATTTATTTATTTATTTATTTATTTATTTATTTATTTATTTATTTATTTATTTATTTATTTATTTATTTATTTAATTTTCATTTTTCATCTGACCTCCATAATCTTTTCGTACGTGTTTTCACTCGATTACAATGATCTCACATTACAAATTAACAAATTATATACATGTATACAATAATATTACAGAAATATTTTAACATAATCTTATAAACAAAGTCAATCTCCTAAGCCTATTCTTGAAAATATCACTAGAAACATAAAAATCGAAATGGTCATACACCATACTCGGTGCGCTGAAAGTCGAGTCTTAAAAAACTACGTGATCTAAGGTTTCTGGGGGTACATTGATGTTGATTTGTGAAAGAATATCTGGGGCATCCAATGGTTTCCCAACAAATAACGCTCTGAATGTATTTCGCTTTTTGCCAGTGTTTTCATTTCGAGCAGACGACAGCGATCGATGTATGGTAGTAGCTCTGTTCAGTTGCACAACGGCAAAGAGCAAAGTGGAGGAATCTTGCTTCTACTGCTTCCATTCTGCTAGTCCAAATGTTCGTATAAGGACACCAAATGGCTGCGGAAGCTTCCAGGACAGGCCGAACAAGTGAAAAATACAGTACCTGCAAACAATACGGATCAGTAAACTCGTTAGTGATTCTTATTGTGAAGCCAAGGTTTCTATTTGCCTGTGCTATAGCGTGAGAGTAATAGTTTCTTCATGTCGATTGCGAATCCAGAAGTACGCCAAGGTCTCTGATAACTAACACTCTCTATAGAAATTAGCCGGCGATGTAGCTACAAAGCATTGGATTTTTTTCTGCGCATGAAAGAAATTATAAAGCACACTGAGAGTTACGATTACACCAATTACAGAAAGCATCTTGATCTCGCTGAAATTCGATACAGTCCTCTATTGACCGCACAATGAGAAAGAGTTTGAGATCATCAGCGTATGAAAGTTAGAACCCTGGCGGTATAACATAGCAAACATCATTGAAGAATAAAGAAAGAAGCAACGGTCCGAGATTGCTCCCTTGAGGTACATCCGACATGTTGCGCTTGCGCATCTTTTCAGTATAATGGAAGGAATCGCATCTAGCCCCACCGATGTAGAAGACTTTAACATGCTTATGGCAGCTAAAATGTCTTCGTCGGTAAATTGAATGTTTCGAAAATTGATAACATCGCAAGGAACATCTTGAAGGCCACAGTCCACCTGAGTTAAGTTAGCCGATTCATTTTTAAACACACTTGAGAAATGTTTTGCGAACATGTTAAAGATGCCGCTAGGAGTGTTAGACGTTTCATTTGCGAGAAACATACTGGAAGGAAGGCCATTTTCTTTACGTTTTCCATTTACAAAAGGCCATAACTGTTTTGGGTTTCGTCTTATGTTGGATTTGGTTTGTGCTACGTCGTCGCTGTTGTGCTATCTTATGACAAACGCCATTTTGGGGTAAACTGAGTTAGATATGCCGCATTACTTGTCTAAAAAATCTCTACAAAGTGGCGTTTACAGAATTTTGACATTCTGCTTGGTTACTGAGATATAGCGAGAAACGTGCTGAGAATTTTTTTTTTTTGCTTCAAATGACTGTGTCTGGGAATTGGCTCAAATTATCTTGATGTATAAGATGTTTTTATATGTGAAACTATCTGAGAAACACAATGGCATAATCATTTTCAAAACAAAAAATGCAAGAATTGTAAGAAAAATGCAATTTAAGTTTTAAACTGGAAATATAGCATACCTGGCAACACTGTATGCAAAAATAATTATTTTTTCTAGATTTCCTGACTCATTTCCTTCAAAATGTCTCTCACCGATTGTGTATAGTCCAAATGAAGCCAAAGATATGAATAAAAGTTTATAATTGATGATTTTTTTCTATGGAAAATTTTCCATGCACGATTATGACGCCATACAAATTTTGTCATCAATACACACCTATGACACGTGTGAGTGCGACTTTTGTTTATATTTATAGTAAAAACTCGCAACATAGTCAACCGATCTACGTAATATTTAAGAGATTAATACAGGACAGATAGCAGCATCTATTGTATTCTTTGAATTGTTTACACTATTTATAAGTTTCAAGATATTCAATCTCAAACTTTAAAAATCGTTTTTCTCGAAATGTGCAAAATGGCGCTTGTCATAAGATAGCACAACAGCGACGATGTGTCTTGAACAGAGAAAGCGATCATATGTTTTGTACCTATTACTGGGTAGAGTGAAATCTCTTTTTGTAATGGACTTCAAATTCAATCTTCATCATTTTTAAACAGCAGGTCCAGGATTCTATTTCGCTTATTATTCACTGTAGACATTTGTCGCATGTTCAGTACAGACATTCCGTCCAGTGAGTAAGTGCTCGCCCTCGGAAAGTTTCACTCAGAAGCGTCGGCGAAGGCATACTCGGAGAGGGTGCTCTTCCAAAGAAGTCCAGGTTGGTTGTAATCATCAATTAGTAGATGTGCCGTGTTGGGTTCAATGGAAGTTGCGATGTCAAGTGCGGAGTCTATGTGCTTCTGAATGATTTCTACATCACTTGCGGAATCGGGGGGAATATATACAACACCCATACAGAGATTAGTATAGGGGCTACGAATATTTGCCCAGAGTTGTTCGAGATTGTGAGTGTTATTTTTGTGTTTGGATGAGAGTCGGGTGGAGACTGCAATGGGCACACCACCACCACGTTGCTTCCCAGTACTATTAGGATCGCGATCGTTACGATATACCGAATACCTTGAGCCAAATAATTGTAGTGAGTTGATTTGATCATTCAGCCACGTTTCTGTCAAACAATAACATAATGATCAACATCTGATCTCACGTTCTGATAGTAGATTTTAAGATGTCCCTGCAGGTTTCCTCCTGACGGTTGAACGGTGGTAGATCAAGTGGTTGTGGAAGCAAACGCCTGTAATTGGGTTGGGTTTTCAACGGGGCAGCATCTGTATGTCCTACTTCGGAAGGACATATACATTCATTGTATTTACCTGGGAAAACAGATACAGGAATTCCATGTCCTTCCAGTTAGTCTGACTTGTTTAGAGCATTGTTATCTGACCGGAAAAGATCGTTGTCGTGTCCTCCAAGTTCTGTGGTAGACGGATGGGTGTCGGTGACGGAATCGACCTGAATTCGTCTGTTGAAAAAATTCATCATTTGGGATTATGAAAAATTCATTGAGGATATTTTCGCACCATAAATTAAGTGAAAGCGATTGCTATTTCACTGACAATATTGAAGCAACGTCAGAAGATGTTAAATACCGGCCGACAAATTAACATTTGGGACGAAGGTGTTGATGTTGGCAGCCGTTTCTGAGAAGGGCGTTTCAGTGCCACTGATCAGTCTAAATACAGTTAAATAATTCTCCGCCTCACGACTAGAGCTTCCATTTCCCGAGGGTTTTCAGCTTGCCGGGATTCGGGAAATAAATAATAAATTTCCCGGGAAATCCCGGGAATACAGAAGAAAAATAAAGAGGTGAATGATTTTCTTGAAAACAGAAGAATAAATTGAAAAGTTTTCAATCCCGTTTGATTGCATGTATATCGGTCCTAAAGCAGTTGTCAGAAGATGGCGATTTGGTGGCCTATACATCATTCAATCATTTGATAACTCGTCAATAAGTTTACGCAACATCAACTTCTTCTTGGCTATATGTATAACCTAAATTTTGGTAATTACGATTACGATTGGGACGATATACTAAACGTAGCTACTGAGGTTACTGTCCAAAATTGGATTTCGTTGTCCTGATGCGATGGAATGGGATCAATTTAATGCAAAGTACCTTGTTTGGTAATTTTGAATGAAAAGATTGAGCTGCTTCAGGGTAGAGTTCAGTTACTTCCGATCACAATCATTTCCGTCACAGTAGGATCAGTATCATTTTGAATTAAGTGTGAATCAAAATCAAGCAGATAATGGACGAACTGTGCAGCGATGGATGAAGCCTACCAACAATTTCCTGTTACGGGCAAGTATCTGGATTGCTTGATCGTATCGCTTCAAAAATCCTGCCTGCATCCTTGAAAGCGACATTGTTTGGATGCGCATGATATTGGACAGATACAACGTAATGTATTTCTTTTCATACATCTAAAAATTTACAGATATTACAGTTACGGTATAACAAATAAGATGAAATATACATTCGATGAACCGACCAAATATTGCTGCAGACATTCTAGAAACATACCTTATTTTAAATATCGTTTGTGTTAAGCATGATATCACTACAATCCACCCAAGTTTTGAAACAAACACACATCGATTTTTTAGGAAAGTAACGCAATTTCCATTACTAATTTGATTGCAAGCCCTTTCATTAAAATAAATTATAAGAAGAACTGTTAAAAAATCTGGTCAATCGGCTCATCGGTTGCAGAAATATCGTGCGCGTCACTAACGCTTCTGTAAGGAAATGCTTCAGTACAACGGTCAGCAAATTAATCCATTTTTGAATGAAAAAATCAACATTCTTTAGCAGTGTTTTGATAATAGCTTGGACTTTATACCTAAAAAAATCACGAAAACATAGTCCATTGATCTGCAAATCAGTTGAAAAAGCACAATCTGCATTCACTGCTCACTCCAAATGTATGCCGGTAAAGATATTTCCTACAGAATTTCATTCGCAGAACCTAAGTCTTTTGGAATAAATTAAAAATCTTTTTTCCCGGGATTCCCGAATCCATGGAATGAGAAAACACAATTTCCCGGGAATCGGGAATCCCGGGAAATCCAAAAATCCCGGGATTCCCGGGAAATAAATTCCCGGGATGGAAGCTCTACTCACGACAGAGGGATTAATCTTACTGTTCCTAGAATCGACTACTACTGTGTTTCTTTACAGCAAGAGAAATATATGTTGGCATTCTAACTTTGCAAGCATTGCATAAAGTTGCGAGTCCCATAAGTTTAATATATCCCTGTCCAGTCATCTGCAGTTTATTGGAAATCGAATAGAATGAAAAGTAGTCAATTTAGAGAATTGAACACGTTTGAAAGTAATTTTATCAATATCTCAAGGATATCAATTTTAGTTAAAAAATTATATTTTTTCCTGCAAACTAAAATCGTCATTCCACATGTTAACCAAGAATCCAGAGAGGTTTTGACATATATGCATTTTTAAATTTACAATATGCCATGCCTTTTGTAATTCATATTGTGTTAAATTAGTTTTATTTTGAGGATGTGATTTTTTCTGGAGTTCTTCCGTACTACAATAGCTAGTTCATCAATTTTTACTGAAAAATTTAAATGTCTTTTTCATGGTGCACTATCGATCCGCTGGTAACATATGCTTACTTACTTGCACTGATCGCCGCTGGCCAGTCTATCGGAGCCGTTTCGCATACGAAAAACCCACCGCCCAGGTGCACTGCTTGCCTCGAATTAAGAGAGTCCCTTAAACCGATTCTAGTCGAAATAGAAAGTGAAAATCGATTCGACTGGCGTGCACTAGCACGAAGACACACACACACACAGACACATCGGCATCCAACTGTCCATAAGTGTAAGCAAATAGGCGTCCAAAGCGCGATCCATAGACCGACTGGTCCAAGAAGACGAAGAAAAGGAGCAAAGCGGCACCGCCTGGGTCCGCATCAGCAATCCGCAAGCCAAGAGTCAGCGAACAAAAAAAATATAACATAAAGAAGAAACATCGCTCCAACCGCTCACTTTGGTCCAGTTTTAATCTATTCCATAAATATATTTGTGTAACTCCCTTTTTTCGCGCCCCCTGTGCCCCAGCGTCAGCGTGTCCGTCCGCGTATGGGGGTTTCATTCGCCAATCGTTTGATATTGTTATCGCGGAAACCGGACTCCAAAGCATCGAGAGTGCGCGCGCCCTCGCCTCGTTGGCGAATTCCGGTTACGAAGCTGGCTGCGACCTCCTATTAGACCAAACTAGAATATAGTTAGCCCTACACGGCCAGCAGCCAGCGGAGCCAGCCAAATGCTGCGCAGTTTGGCTCCATGGATTGCTGTTGCTGCGGCTGCTGCTGCTGCTGCTGGTAGCGTTATAGATAGTGTGATTGCACACAATTTATGGGGTCTCGTTCTCTCTTTCTCTTTCTCTCTAGTTGCCACTCTTTCCATTGGCTGTTCTCGTCCAGCAGATTGCCGAGAAGTTCGATGCGGTGTGGTTTGGCAAACATTGTAGGTACACGGATAGATATTTAGGAATTAGCTCCGGGGCAGTATATCAGTTTCATAAATTGAAACGACCTGATACGTGTAAATATACTATGCCATGGAAATTAATGGGAAACTGGCGGAAAAATAGACTTCATTCATGCGATTGCAGTTATTGTTGGCTGGCAGCTCTTTACTTAGCGGATAGAGACGGAACGATGTGTTCGGCGAGTAGGCACTTCATACAACGAGGTAGTATTTTTGAAGATCCCATCAGTAATTGGGAATTGATGCCTTCTTTGTGGCGTGTGTAGTGTTTGAAGCGAAGCTCAGTCAAACCACCAGCGCTGAGTGGTTTCTGCCTACCGCAGGGTCAATCAGTAAAAGCTATTACGGAGTGGTTGGTTTCGGTACACTTTAACTTTAACCACAATTGTTGTTTCGAAGTAGATACCCTCACTTGGGATGAAAAATGCATGAGATCTAGCGAATATTATTCGTATATGTACCGAGCGAGTTTTACTTGTAAAATAGAAAACAAACGAAAAAAGGAACTGTCACAATAGTTTCCAAAAATCAAGTAAGATTACCAGACCTTGAGCACCAGGATAGTCATAGTGATGACGACAAGAACGCGACAAACTCGTAACCAGAAAAAAGTGTCGGACGGTGCCCAAGAGTTTCGAAAGAAATACTGGTTTTCAAAACATATGCCAGAAATGATGGTTTTGATATACACAATTTTTTATGCTGATATCTGGTATTACAACCACCATTTGTAGTTAGCTGTTTGAATGTAACAAAATTTTTACTCCAGGGCTATGCAACAAGACGTTATACAGAAAATAAATCATTCATTGTGCAACTTCTGGTAATCCAATGGTATTCATTAACCAATACCGGCACTGGCCAGGCCCGTACGTAAATCGAAACAGGAAAGTTAGTCCGATACTAACTACTTAATACTACAGGCGGTTTATACTACTGCACACTTCACAAGTGCGACGTGAAAAATAACAAAAACCAAAAAACGGAGGTGCCGAACCCCTTTGCTAAAGGTGGTTTGATGAGGTCTCCCCCCAGTGGGGAGAGTAGTGGAGCGACGAGGGATGTATCCGACAGCACCAGTGACTCCCCAGCAGTGGTAGAAAATAGCCCTATCAACGCGCTGGACGGGCCACTATCCACGATGCGCAAAGTGGTGGAGCAGCTCGATACAATAATCGAGTTCACTAACGCGAAGCAAAATATCAGCAAGGAGCTGAAACAGAGCCTGCTGGTGCTCCGGAAGGCTGTTCGTGTCGCAAGACAGGAACAGCAGGCTTACGCCAAGAGGGTAAAGTGTAGAGAAAAGTCCGACAGAGGAACCTAAGAGGGAGGGAAGGGAGAAGGCCGACATAGGTACCCAGACAGGGGCCTTCCCCTTCCCCTTCTATGGAGCAGCCAAGTCGCTCGAAGCGGCGGCTGAGTTCCCCTCGAAGGGTAAGGGCAAGGGCAAGCGCAAGACGGCGTCGAACGCGAAGCGCCCTAGGAAGTCACCAGGCGAGGGTGCAAAAACCAACACCATACAACGTGTAACCGTCACGGCCAAACGCCGTTTGGTCGAGGTAAACCGGGGTGAAAATGACCCCGCCGGGCAGGAAGAAGGCACCAGCAACTTGGCGCAACCGGGACAGGGGACGTAAACCCCTGGACCCTAGTCACTAAGAAGAAGCCGACACCGACAACGGATGCACCGCGGCCCGCGAAGAAGGCCAAGGACAGAGGCGAGGCCTTGTGGTTAAAGACCGACAAGGACAAATACGCTGACGTCCTAAAGTCGATGAGGGCGGCCGAAAGCCTCTCGGCCCTCGGGCAAGACGTGCACAGCGTGAGACGCACCAATACAGGCGAAATGCTTTTGGTGCTGAAACGAGGCGTACAATCCAGTGCTGTCTATAAGGCCTTGGCCCAAGAGGTCCTGGGTGAAGGTGCCCAGTTGAGGTCGTTAGGGGCGGAAATGACTCTCCAGTGTAAGCATCTGGACGAGTTCACGACCGCAGACGATGTCGTCGCAGTCGTCAAGGAGCAATGCGACGTAACAATCGAGCGGGCCTCTGTGCGCTTAAGAGGGGGACCCTCCGGCACCCAAGTAGCCTACCTCAGGCTACTGAAAGCAGATGCCAAAAAGGTTACTGTGATTGGTAAACTGAAGATCGGCTGGTCAGTATGCCCAATTATCATACCCCAGCCGCCTGCAGTGGATAGGTGCTATCGGTGCCTTGAGTCCGGCCATAAATCGTACGAATGTAAAGGTACAGATAGGAGCAAACTATGTCGTCGCTGCGGCGAGGAGGGGCATAAGGAGCGGGATTGCCAAGATCAATGGTGTGTTCTATTGTAGCTGCTACGCTCCACCAAGGTGGACCATAGAACAGTTCAACCAGATGATCGACAGGCTCTCGTCAGACCTAGTGGGCCGGAAACCGGTAGTTATAGCGGGAGACTTTAACGCTTGGGCAGTAGAGTGGGGCAGCCGCTGTACAAATAGCAGGGGCCAAGCGCTAATGCAGGCGCTTGCGAAACTCGATACTGTGCTCCGCTAGTACATTCCGTAGAAACGAGGTGGAGGCATGGATTGACGTAACATTTGCCAGCCCGAGTCTGGTTCCAGGCATGGAATGGAGGGTAGATGAAGGCTACACCCATAGCGATCATTTAGCAATCCGCTTTAGGATCAACTATGGCGTGCAGCATCCGAGGGCGGGAGATCCCTGTCAGGTACGCGGGTGGAAGTCCAATCACTTCGACAGCGAACCGCGGCCCTGGGACTGTAGGCCAACACCGACAGTCTAAGCGGGGATGCGCTGGTAGCCGTTCTATCACGCGCGTGCGACGCCACTATGCCGAGAAAAACCCTGCCAAGAAACAGATGCCCGGTATACTGGTGGAGTGCCGAGATTACCGCCGTGAAGTGTTTCGAGCTGCGAAATTGGCCCTTAACAGGCCCGTGCGAAGGGGAGGGTTTTAGGGGTTCTAACCCCTGCCATGGGGGTGTTGAATTACTTTCAAAATATTATAAACTTCCTGTTCAGGGATGAAATTATACAGCGAGCCGTGTCATTCGAGTTCGGTCACTCTAGAAACAAGTCGTTGAAAAAACCAAGGAAAAAACCTCGCGAAGGTGGCTGGTAAGGGGTGTACGTTATGTTGGTCGCCATCTCTGAATCGGTTCATGTTTCGGCATGTTTCGATATTGGCACTAGTTGTGATTAGATTAGCTTCACAGCACAGGTCGGTTAGCGGACTATCAAAGTGATCTAAGGAAAAAGCATGATGTCAGAGAAAATCAAGACATCGTTATTATTATTTATTGCCGATGATCTCTCCATCGGAGTGAGTGACAGCTAAATGGCCCGCGAAAATGGTCATCAGTATCGGGAGGAATACCGCCGCCGAAAAATTCTCAGCAGCAGCTAGCAAATAAATAGAAACGACTAACGCCAAGAAGGATAAGAAACCCTGCGAAGGTGGTTGTAAAGAGATGTAAATCATTATGGTCGACATTGGCTCATGTCTCAACAGATGACGACATTTGCAGCAGATCTGAACAGGTCAGATATACCGAGAAGGTTGGACAGCAAACAAGAAAAAGCATCAATGGAAAAAACACGAACGATTAACACAAAATAAAAAGTGCATGAGTACAATCTCCACTGAAGTAGTGCCTACACGGAAAAAATCCGATCACAAATCCATGAAAAAATGATCGCTATTTCGTGAACTGAACGATTTACGAAAACCGTGACCAAGTTCCTGAAATTATGAGTAATAAACCTCGTATCCTTGAAACAATTTGTGTATCCACAAAACTAGATCGTCCCGACATGGCGTTACATTCAAATGTTTGGTTGGGTTACTGTTGTTCGCTGGACATGTTCAGATTTTGTTATGAGTCTTGTTCATAATTTGGGAATACACATCCAACAGTCAAGCGATTTTGATGATTTCCGGAGCTAATTCCCGATTTTTGTGATTTCGTTTGACGTTACCGTGCTATTTTTTTCATGAGTTTACTATCCGATTTTTAAGCCATGGTAGCGGGATCTATGCTCATGATTTCATAATCTTTGTCGCGATTTTCGTAATTTATATTCACGTTATCGTGAGATTTCCGTCATGAGTAAAGAGATTCATGCTCATAATTTCAGGATCCTAGTCACGATTTTGAATATTTCATTAACGAGTAATGTGATTTATGCCCATGACTGCAGGAGCTTTGTCATGGTTTTCATAATTTCTGTTCATGTTGTCGTAATATTTTAGTCACGAGTAGGGATTCATTTTTATTTATGTTCATGATTTCAGGATCTTTGTGACAATTTTTGCTATTTTTGTCATGAGTTGTGTGATTTATGATTATAATTTCAGTACCTTAGTCACGATTTTTGTAATTTCTGTTTATCTTATCGTGATATTTTATTGTAGAGCTTACTTTCAAATTTGACAAGTGGAGTAATGTGATATGATATCAGCAGATTGATAGTGGTATTTTCGCCTTGTCGTGATCTGTTATTTTTGGTTACTATCGGTTTTTTACTCGTTGTAACGTGATAAGGTGAACTGGATCATAAAAGTGTAAACTATATATCACGAACACAATTTGTGGCGCTCAGCGCAGTTTTCTATCCAGACATCACACTGCACGGTATCAAATGAATAACGATGTTCGAGGTCCTAATATTTTTTTGTATCTACAGCTTGTATCTATTCTTTGTCGCTAGCTGGATATTTCATGAAAAGTGCACGGAACAAGAATGATTCCACGACTAATACTTCAAATTTTGTGAAATTAATTCCCGTAAAAAATTCATTATACTAGAAATCATGAACCACGATTACATGAGCAATATGTAATGAACTTGGGAACCATTTCACGAGCACGGGTATTGGATCGTGAGCAACATACTAGGTTTTACACCAACCGACATAACCCAACAAAATGAACCGGATGAACTTCGTTTGACAATTCTCGGTGGTTTGTTTACATGGAAGTTACGTGAATTCGAATGTAACAAATGAGCACCCGTTGTACTCGCACTCACGCAACTTACAAAGTAAACAAACCACCGAGAATTGTCAAACATGAACTTCATTCATCATGAGTTCATTCGTGTCGTCATCTTGTAGAACTCAATTAGGAATCATGAACCTGTTTACGATTACATGAATAATATTTGATGGATTTGTGAACTATTTCACATGCACGAATGGTAACTTGTGCCTATTATACTAGATAAAATGAACTAGTTCACGACATGATTAACATTTTATAATTTTGTGATTTATTTCACGGGTACGCATGGTCAGTCGTGACTATTATACCAGAAATCATGAACGAGTTCTCGAATACATGAATAACATTTCATGATATTGTGAACTGTTTCAGGAGCGCGAATGGTAATTCTTGACTAATATATTAAACATCACGAATTAGTTCACGATGAATTTCATGAACCCATTCAATAATAAAATTCCGAGTTTCGTGAACTAGATCATGAGAAAATATCCACAATGTTTTGATTTTGCGAACTAATGTGCCTAAATTTTTGAATATCATCATGAGTCAACTGAGTTTAATGATCATAAAGTTGTGAACTAGTTCACGTACAGATAATCGATTTGGTAATGACAAGGAAACGGTGACTGAATTTCACAAAACAAAAACAAATATTTACACTATTTCCGCGTTATGAGGGCGTCACCAAAGCGAAATTGAACATAATTATAAAATACATGATTTTTGTTCATAGTTTTGTTTTCGTAGCGTAAAAACGTGAATATTACAGAATTCATGGTACTTAATTGACGATTTTAGGAACAATGTTTATACGGTTTAACGGTGGCGCCGGATGGATGAGGATGGCAAGATACAGGAGGTTGTTTAGTCGGTAGGATTAACTACTTCAAACCAATCAGACACTACCGCTAACCAATTCCATTCCTTCTCGATAATAGACATTTACCCAATTTGTTGAGCTGAGTCGATTGGTACGCAATACTCGGCCTTCCAGGTCTCATAAAAGTCATGAAAGTTTACCCTTTCTTTTATAAGAAACGTAGAAAAATCAAAACCCTCCCCATGAGCATTTTCTGCGCACGGGCCTGGCCCTTAACAAGGCCATTAAAAGCAGCAAGAGAGCGTGTTTCGACAACCTGTGTAATAGTGCCAACGCGAATCCATAGGGTGACGCCTACAGACTCGTGATGGCCAAGACCAATGGGGGCTCCTCACCCTCAGAACGGTCTCCGGACCGGTTGGCGACGATTATCGAAGTACTCTTCCCGTCTCGAGACAGTGCGGGCACGGCCGAAATGGTGGCTCCGGTGACGAATGAAGAACTACTCGCAGTGGCTAATTCCCTAGCAATGAACAAAGCTCCAGGGCCGGATGGAGTTCCAAACAATGCTCTCAAGGCAGCGATCATAGCGAACCCGAACATGCTCAGGCTAGCTATGCAGAGATGCCTTGACGAGTGTCGCTTCCCCGATAGATGGAAAAGGCAGAAATTGGTGTTGTTGCCGAAGCCTGGGAAGCCGACGGCGACCCATCGGCGTATAGACCAATCTGTCTGATCGACGCGACTGGCAAATTGCCAACAGGCTAACCCCGTACGCAGAAGGTACGGACGGCCTGTCAAGGACCAGTTTGGCGGGTAAGTCCACGGTAGACGCTATCAACTCAGTGATAAAAACTGCCGAGATAGCGATCCAACGAAAAAGGCGAGGCATTCGATACTGTGCGTTAGTGACACTTGACGTGAAGAACGCATTCAACAGCGCAAGCTGGGATGCCATCGCGCTCTCGTTACACCGGCTTAGCCTACCGGTGGGTCTGTACCGGATCCTGGAAAGCTACTTCCAGAACCGCGTACTGCTGTACGAGACCAATGCCGGTCAGAAAAGGGTTCCGATTACCGCCGGAGTCCTGCAGAGCTCGATCCTAGGCCCGATGCTATGGAACCTCATGTGTGACGGGGTTCTGAGACTGAAGTTCCCTTCTGGGGTCAAGACCTTGGAGGTCTATGGGGAGTCAATCCCTGAGGTAGAACTAACTGCAGAACATGCGATCAACACGGTGGAGGAATGGATGAGCGCGAGAGGCCCGGAACTCGCTCATCATAAGACGGAGGTAGTTATCGTCAACAACCGCAAGTCGGCACAACATGCAGTTATCCATGTGGGAGAAGTCGTGATCACCTCACAGCGGAGTCTGAAGTCTCTCGGAGTCATTATAGACGACAAGCTGATCTTCGGCAGCCATGTCGACTATACATGCAAGAGAGCGTCGACTGCTGTTGCGGCTCTATCGAGAATAATGTCCAACAGCTCAAGGGTGTGCGCCAGTAGACGTAGGTTACTGGCAGGCGTTGCCGTATCTATCCTCAGGTACGGCGGCCCGTCATGGTCAAGAGCACTAAGGGTAACCAGTTACCTACAGAAACTGGAGAGCACCTACCGCGTGATGTGCCTCAGAGTGATATCTGCCTACCGCACGGTATCACACGATGCATCCAGCGTGATAGCAAGCATGATTCCAGTCGGGCTGGTCATCCGGGAAGATGAGGAGTGCTTCGAGCTACGTGGAAATAGAGGAGCCCGCGAGCGCACCAGGGTGACCTCGGTCGCCAGATGGTGGCGTGAGTGGGATAACTCCTCGAAAGGTAGGTGGACCCACCGGCTGATACCTAACATATCGAGCTGGGTGGGTAGACCCCATGGGGAATTTCACTTCCATCTGACACAATTCCTGTCAGGCCATGGCTGCTTCCGACAGTACCTCCACAGGTGACTGCCCAGGTGTACACGAAACTGCCGAACACATACTGTTCGTATGTCCTCGTTTCGACGTCGAAAGAAGAGCGTCTGTGGCTAGGACACAACCCCTGATACCCTTATTCAGCTGATGTGTCAATCGGTTGAGAAGTGGAACGCAGTCTCGACTGCAACCACCCAGATTGCCTGTAGGCTACAGATAATTTGGCGAACCGAGCAACAGACGACGGGCACGACTAACTAGTGATTGGTTAGTTGGAGCGAAAAAGGCCGAGCGCAAAAAAAGTGAGTGAATGGTCTGTCCATGCTGAGGCAGGTTTGGCGCAGCGACTGGCAACCGCGTAAGGGGTAAACCCAGCCACCCCGAAGCAAGGCAGAAGAGCGAGTGTATAGGCGTATATGTGGACTGCCTCATGCCAAGATGAGAGGGTCGTAGCGTAGTATGTTGAGACTTAGCTATCGATGCCTCGTGGCGTGGCAGAGGAACGAAAGGGTGAGCATCCAAGTCAGTCTCATGTGGAGTGTTTGAGAGTGAAGGTGCGATAGAGAGAGCACCCAAGTAAACCTCATACAGGACGTATGAACGCGTGAGTGAGAGTGAATGAGTACATTTAGTACAACCATCCCCCCAGAAGTAATACCGAGAGGTAGTTCCTGGGGGGGACGATGGCGGAGCCTGATGGAGTTTAGTCGGTATTAATGGCAGCGTCACCATTCGAGCCCGACACGCCCCCAGTACACCCCGTGCGGTAGCTTGGACACCTACCAATAGCATGTGTACTGGGTTAGTACGTAAAATGTATTCAGAGTGATTGCATTACCTTTCTATATGAGAATGGCAAAACTGGGAGTACCCCTTTAAGGGGGGCGTCTGGTGTAGAGGGGCAAAAATAATCGACTTTTTATATCCGCTTAATTGTTAGTATTGAACCTCTAGAAAGGTCCTCCGGAATCTCGGTGGCCACACTTTTGTTTTAAAAAGCCATGCATTCCACGGGCGTATTTGCTATAACACACGCAGATTTCAATCTATCGGCAACAATTTTCGAAAACCTGACAGCGATAGATATACAGTGTAAACAATGCACTCTAAACTACACCTACCCAAATTTTCAAGAGAAAATACCCAATGGGTCATTTTCTACAGCGTTTTTTCCTTGATGCAATTTGATACGGGACACCCTTTAATAGCGTTTTTCTAGAAGCAGCTTCTTCAATTTTTTTTTCAAATTGGCGAACATGATAACTCAAAAACTAATCAAAGAATTGGCTTGATTTTATTTATGAGGACGCCCAATATAATTTCTCTCTATTATTTTGTATATAAATGAACGTATTTTACAGGAAAATATGAGATTTTTCGGTTTTCATGAAGCCATTTTCGGAAACTCGAACTTTTTCCATTTTTTGTAGTTTATCGACTTACTACAAGTTAAAGCTTTACAAAATTTATTGAATTTACCATATCAGACAATTTTATCGAGAGTTATCGTGTTCGCCGCGGCGCTCCTCGACATGGAAATGGTTGGACGTCTACTCTTGGAACGCTCGCATATGTGGCTCTGTGTGCCTGAAAATATTTTTTTTCATGCACAATGAATGTATAAAGCAATCTCAACATCACACAAAAGATCAATTGTTGCCTTGCCTTCAAAATCGTAAAAACAAAATAACTTTCGTTTTCAACACTTTACACCAGATTCCCTCGTTAAGAGAAGTGTGCTAGCCGATTTATAGGCGTAATCAAGCTTCATAAACTAAGCTGACGACACCTAACCACGAAAACATCAACGAAAGCTAAAAAATAAACCACCATTTTTCTGTTTGGGATGACACGCACATGCGGCATCTCTCTCGAATCGACCTATGTTTTTAAAATGTTCGTGGAAATTTAATGATTTTTTTATGACAAGAACAATTCCAGTGTATTTTAAATACTTCACGCAATTGATAAAAATGATTTCATCATATATTGCATGGTTTATTTTGATGCAGGATTGATTTTATGAAATGTGCGGCGTCTCTCCCAAAATTATCCTGCACACACATATGCACACACAAACATTTCGTCGCTGATGTGCTATCTTATCACCTACGACGACGATTCATCAAACTCTTCCATAGGTGTCGCGGAGTAAGAGATGTAGAAGGGTTAAGGCTTAAGATTCGCTCTAAGCAAGTGATGCGACCTGTAAAGCATAGTTTATTAGTTGCTTAGTATGTCTTCGAGTACACGGTAACTCGAAAAGAAAAAAAATTGTTTAGTTTTTGATTTTTTTTAAATTCTGGGCATCCGGTTTCCGAGAGTGATGTATGTTTTTTTTTTTAACAAAGGTAATTTGAGCTCCGCGACCATACTTACCAACCTATAACTCCGGAACCAAAAGTCAGATTTGAATGAAATTCAATAGTAGGCAATGGGAGTGTCATATCTTACATTTGAAATCAAATTTGTAAAATTCGGTAAAGAATTTACTTAGAAATAGAAATTTCTACGAAGGAAACGCATGGAAAGTATATTTCTCATGTAAAATTAAACGAAACACTTTGATATTTCGTCATTTCGTGAATTACGGTTTGTAAAATTGTGTCACGTTGGAAATTTCGTCAACGATAAAATTCATATTTTTTGGGGTTTTAAAATTACCGGTCGCACCAAAACTGCTCTTTTATACTCGTTGATTGTATTGGCCGCATGTGACACCTTAGACAATGAACACAACTCTATCATTCACGAATTAAAAGTTAGTAGCAAGACAGTTTTTAGCTTTAAGAAAAAGTAATAACTGTTGGTCTTACTAATTTTTTGGAAGTAATTCTTGGCTAAGTTGATGATAGGCAAGATAGATGTTTCGCCAATATCAGTACGAGCGCGCATCTCAAGTTTTGGTCTGATAGCCATTTCGTTCTACCGAACCGATTGCCTGACCTGCCCTCGCTCGGTAATCCCCCCGTGGCACCCACCGTTGAAATAAGTAGAAGAGTTACTGCGCACCGCTGAAAAGATCCGCTCAACCGGCTGGCCTCGTGAACGAACGAACACACGATCGATAACGTGCAATTACAGGGAGCCGCTGGCTAGGGTTCTCTCTCGACGACTTTAGCTGTACACCACTCCGGCCGGAGTGAAGCAGCAAGTACTCAGAACTACTAAACTCTAGTATCCAATCCACTCATACACACACCCAAGCAACTGAACGGCGATCCGCGTATTTATTCTCAATCATTTTACGAGTACCGAGGGGGACGGGCTGGTACAGCAGGAGTGACAAACGAGAGCAAAACTCGTCCGGCTGCGCTGAAAGGAACCCCAAGCTGGGCTGTTAGATCTAGTTGAAGTACCAACACATCGGTAAAAGTATTTCATCTTCTCCTACCACACCCAAGAATGGAATGGATTGCGCGTTACAATTTTCTGTTGTGGCCTCAGCTCTACGAAATGATTGCATTCGCTGCGGCGATCCGCGCTAGGGTGGATATGTGGAAGGATCAATCAAAGCAGGAGAAACGTGGTACACTTTGATCAGTAGGGCCCTCCCTCGCTGCACAAACCCGCGAGCTGGCGATTCCGGGGTGTGGGCCTCTGGGTGAAGGCTGTAGATAAACAAGAGGAGCTCGGTATGGCAGCACAAAAAAGGCGCATTTTATGCGCCTTCGTTTGGCCGCCTTTGAGCGCGAAGCCACCAGGGCCTAGCCTGTACATATACGTATGTAGAGTGCGGCAGGCAGAGTGGTTCGTTGGTGATCACCTGGGCTTCCATCGGTGCTCGCTGCCACTGCCCACGAGCTGATAGCGAGCGTCACCGTCACTTTCGCTGCCGCCTGGTTATATGCACAATCATTCCTAGCCATTACCGCGTCGAGAGTGATGAGGACGCGGGGGGGGGAGGGGGGACTTTTTGCATCATGTAGGTTTATTTATTATTTATACGTATTTATTTGCCTGCCCTGATACCGATGAGGCGGTGTTGAGCGCGATGCCAACTTTGAGACTTCTCAGATTGGTTGTTTATTAATGCTGTCATGTGTGTTTGTGTGATTCTTGCAAACGCAATCGGGCATCGCATTTTGCGAAAAGTTTTGATGTGGTTTTTGCTATCGGTTCATTCGTCGTGTGTTTTTTTTTTTGTTTCTTCTGTTGTACAAGCTATCTCAGTGGGACAGTAAAAAAGCGATTGTTTGTTGGGATAATCATTTTATTATATAGGTGGACTGGCAATGGGACCACATATCAAGTGGTCAAGTGGAATGAGCAATTGTAAATTCCTAAGGAAATCGAAAAATAAACAGCAAGAAAAATATAATACTCAGCTACATATTCACTTTGTTGAAAAATATAAAACATTACTACACCAACATCAGAACAGTTTAAAGTCGCCAAAATGTTCATTCCGCAAATCGGTTCTTCAAATTTGACCTTATTCGAACCCGAGAATTTTAATTTTTAAAAATCCGAATTCGATTAATTAAAAAATCAAAAACCGATTTAATCCACCTAACAGTGAGATGAGACATTTGTTACACATTTGGATCATTCATTGGTTTGCAGAATTCACGGGAAGTTGGCATACAATGAGAGGTGAGATGAACACAGCTTTGAGTCATGCACGACTAAAACCTCGAATAAACTGAATAAATTGTCAAGGACGTAGCCAGGCATAGGACTCGAAGAGACTACCAAAATTTAAAAAATAATGATTTTGGAAGCAGAATGTAATAAGAAACTATCTTATGCTTGGGGTCCCAAAAACCCGTACTGATGTTGTTTAAATAAATTGCAACGTGGCTTCACAGTTTAACGCCAAAGATTATTTATCATTGCGTAGGTATTAAGATTTCTTTTGAAGACTTGTATTTTTACTGTGACATCACACTTCTATTTTTCATGCATTTTGAAATCATTTAGCATCAAAATGTTTTTTATTTTATTTTCGAGCATGTTTTTGAGGTAATAGTAATATTAGGCACTCAACAATTCTTGTTTCAATTAAATTTACGATGAATGTGTTTTAAATAAAATATTGATGATGTTTAGAAATGGAAGATGTGTTTACAGATATTCTCAATCAATTATAAAATTTTGGTAATTGATGATATTGAATCTAATAGTATAATGAAAAATAATATTTATCTTCTACAAATCCCAAAATATGTTAGGATGTAGAAATAAGTTCAAAATTTATTACCATATTGTGAAAATAAACTTAAACGGAGTTCAAAATAAGATTTATAGGGGAGGCCGGGGCTAGTTGGCGGTGTTTTAAGTTTTCATTTTTTACCGCTTTGATTTTGGTAGATCTTGCAAAATAGAACACGTTACATGAAAGGGCAGACTGTTGGCAACATCCCTGAATTTTATGAAAATGATTGATACGTTGTCTTCACTTCTACAGACAAAAATATGTGACGCGGAAAAGCCGCGGTATGTATGGGGTAAGTTGGCGGAATGCCAGAAAATAAGCAATCAAATGGAAATCCGATTACATCAGTGGTCCTTATGAAATGTGGCGATGGTCTTTTCAATAAAACTGTATATTATTCGACACTTTTTACTATATTTCAGTCTCAATGCCCCGTCATTTTAACTTAGACGCGTACTCCATATTCCAATGCAAATTTTCGAAGTTATTCAGACGGTTGTCCGAAATAATTGTCCCCTGCATTGACGAGAGACACAAGAAAAAGTTTCTCTTACTTTGGAGTGAATTCCAGAAATGAAAATATTTGATGACTATTTTTGCACTGTAAATAGTACCGCCAACTTGCCCCGTGTGCGTCACCACCAACTTACCCCGGCAGCATATTTTATGAAAAAGGATTTAAAAAATTACTTTTGTGTATAGATAGGTGTAATGTCCATACGGATACTGAAAGCTCTTTTCACGCACTATCGAAAAATATAATCATTCGAGGAATAGATTGAAAACCACCTTAAATAACACAAAATGTTTAAAATTAAGAAAATTTACAAAGTATGCTCAAAAACCCAATATCGACCACAGCTTCCACTAAACAAAATGTTTTGCAACAAAAACACATTGGATAATGCGTTTCACATTACTTGAGGTTCACAAAGGGAGACAGCGCTTTATGTATATTACAAACGGAGAACAGGGGATTCCGCCAACTTACCCCAACCGCCAACTAGCCCCGGGCTCCCCTATAAGGTGGATTCGGCACTCTTATGCTGCTCTCAATTGCCATTGAACCATTGTCGCACGTCATTGCTACAATAGTAACTGGCTTTTTCGTCACAAAAACGCTGATTTTATTGCCACAGGAACAAATCCCTTGCCGAATCACAATACTTTTTCGTGAAAACACTCTTGAATTTGTCGGTCGTCAAACGGTGAGATAACATAGTCTTCACTAAAGGGATTAGAATGGCAAGGAGACGCCATGTTTGGAGTTTGGAGTTTCAATTCAGCTGTAGAAGCTTACAGCTGAGTTCGGATTCAAGACGGAGCATGTCGTTTCGTTGTTTTTTTTTTTTAAATTTCTTTAGTTCTCAAAAGTTTTCTATCTTATGCCTCCACGCGAGTTTAAGTCTATTGATGACATTTGGTCCTTAGACCGGCGACGACTGGGTGCTATCAGCTTTCTGCCGATAGTAGCAGAATGAGAGGGTGCCGCAACAAGTCATTAATCTGACTAGTGTCGATGATTGCGGGTCAATACTTACTGAAAATTCGCCGCGTCTGTTTTTATTAATTTAATTTCAAATTCCGTTATTGCTAACTAACCAGTGTATCAGGTTAACAATTCTTTGTATTTCTCTTCAGTGGTCGTTATTATCGCTCGTATACGTGTATTTTACAAATCATCCGATACGTAAAATAGGAAATACATACCGTGATTTTTTACATCTCGCGCTATCATAACTCTTAGTCTGTATAACGTGTTATCACTCGGTAGTTTTCAACCAAATAAATATATCGTAGAAGTAGCGAATTCTGTCTAAATATCGTTACAATAGATAGTGATCCGGCCAATTACGCAGATAAGATTAGCTTTTCTAGGCAATATTCCCACGGTCGGCTGTGTGGAGTTCAAATTGCTTTTGTTTAGGAAACATAGGATACTCTCGGTAGTTGGCTGCCCAGAGTTTAAAAAGAACCAAAAACCAAGCAAGATCTTTTCTTTTTCGAGTGATCGTGTACTCGAAGACTAACTAAACAACTACATAATAAAATATTATTTACATCGCTTGGTTGGAAGGAATCCTGATTGTTGATTGAGGCAAGATTTGCTCACAAAAACGAGTAAGGCTAATAAATGTGACTGAGTTTTAACAGTTACAAGATAAGCTCTAGAACAAAAGTTATTGCAATTAGTCAGATTGGATTATGATGCAGCAGTGTTGCCAGGGCCAGTTTACGTTGACGACGGAAAATTAATTTTTCATCTTCGTTGTGTAGCAATATTATTGAAAACATGAGCATTGGAAGGTAAAAATAAAGCAACTTCTAGCACTGTGAGGGAGGCACCTAAATTTATGAAACAAGGCTTTTCGTGTTGCTTGACACCACCGTTTTCAAGGAAAAATAGTTGTGTTACCTGCTCTAGAAAAAAAGTTGGCCATAAAAGGGTTAAGGGTTTAATCGACACGGCTCAATGCGTTAGCACAACTGAGCCGTGGATCTTTTAGATTTTTACAAGACGTAAAAGATAAAAAACACTGGCGCAGTTGTTGAGATCCTTTTTCTTGGCGGTGAGCCAATATATTCTGATTCCTGGCGGTGAAGCACTTATTGGCTAATCCGCCGCAGCTCGGGGATTATTCAGTCTACTTTTTTTCGCGGTATAGTTCGCGTCCATGACACAATCGGTGCTGCTTTCTAGCTGTTCACGGTCAGAGGTTCCTATTTGTTCATGTTGCATGTTGTTCTTAGTATTGAAGTATTCTGCCTGTGCTTCGAGACGTAAACAAAACACAATTTTTGACGTGGTGTAGTTGAATGTACGTAGCTTCCGGGAGGTTATGCTCCATTTTAACTTTAACTAGTTGTTCCCTCTCCTGAACTGTGAGTCAAATACTAGTTTTTAGGTCGAAATCGTGTAATCCCGTAGCACGGACACACTTGTTTCCTTTGTCAGACTTATACCACTGTGCAGCCGGGGGCAATGATACAATACTGTTTGTGCATTGGATATAGAATAAAGCGCTGGCTTGCTTCACTGGTGCCTATAGCGTAGCGATTTTTTGCTCCTGCTTTGTGCGAGGCCAGAAGATAGACTGTGACATAAAATGTTAAAAAATATGCGTTGATAAGCCTTTATATGCTTCAGTCCACCTTCAAATCTCGCAAAAAAATTTCTGATATAGCTATCAATAAACCAATCAATCAATTTCTACTGCTTTGTTGCTTATCCACTGCACAAACCGTACAGTATCGTTCCTCCGGCTGAGCAGTAAAATCAGAAAACCACAGAAGTGAAAAGTGTCTTCACAACTGACTGACTTTAAACAAATCCGTATTAGACCAAATGTGCACTTGGTGGAACACTTCCTAAAGGTGAATCATATCAAAAGAAGGAGAATTGAAATTCACTAGTTGAAGAAACTTTTTCCCATGTATTTCCAATAGTTCAATTCTCACAGTCATGTCATTCCTCTAGTCACTTAGTGAGGTGACTGTAAAAATATGGCCCCAAATGACGAAACATATTCCTTCTTACCTGGCTTTGGATGCGAATCACTTATAATCAAACAACGCTGACTACAAACTCAGGTCAGATCTCTACGTACCCTGTTCGGATCGAGGTTAGGTACTAAGTCGGCGTTCGTTCTTTTATAGATTAGTATTAAACAGCAAAATGTATATAGGCGTGAAACTTATTATTTCGGCATACAGCGAATAATGTGAAAAAACAATCTGAATGCTTCGTACAAAATTGATAGCGTGATATTGGAAACAGGATAAAAATGGGATAATTATCCTACCTGCTCTTTAAAATATGTTTTCAAAGAGGAATCGAGTGTTCTCTAGCTACGCATTTTCCATTTGTTTGTTGTTTATTAATCATCCTTTGAAACAATATACAACTACAAAAAATGCTTAATTTTTTATCATTTCACGAAGTTGGATTGAAAAATAGAAAAGGGGATCAAGTCCCCTCAGTCTTCCTTATACATAACACGGTGTCTTTGTCGAACAACTTTATTCAAAAAAATCGGCATCTGTAAAACTTCAGGATATGAAAGCATGGACTTTTCTTTTCATTTGAAACCAAGTGCCCTTGGTTTCAAATGAAAAGAAAAAGTCCATTCTTTCATATCCTGAAGTTTTACAGACGCCGATTTTTTTTGAATAAAGTTGTTATAATCGGTCGGGGATCTAGAAAAACTTTTTATTCTTAAGTTTTTTTGAAAACTTAAGATTTTTAATGAAAATAATTCGTATTTTTGACACTACTAAACAATACTACTTGCAAGACTAAAAATGAGAATCTGATGAACAATCTCATTGCCTACAATTTCGTAGAAAGCTATTAATCGATGTAAAATCACCCGAGAAAGTTATTAAAAATTTATCAGTTTTTAGATGTCTATTGATTAAGAAGTCGAAGTCGAAGATAAATTTCAATGTCCCATTCTCAACAGAAAAAATATATTTTCAGATTCCTCCGGTTCTTGGGCGAAAATGACAATTTATTAACAAAGAGGTGTGGAAAGGTGTCGACCAAATTTATTCAACATTTTCACCTTTTCAAGATGTTGATTAATGTAGTATCGGATTTTATCACGTATTCGTGCCGTTTTTAGTTCTTTGATCGCTCTAGAAGCTAGAATATGTGGTCTAGAATGACCCTTCTTCCTGATCCTATCCTGGCTGGTAAAATATAATTGGCTTAAATTCAAAACTTTATATCTGAATGAACCATTGTAACAAACGACGGATTTCATTGCAACATTTGGTTGAGAATTCTATTTGTCCTTATCAACATTAAAAGAAAGATGATTGAAAGAGAAAAAGCTCTTTGAGTTTTGGATCCATGTTTGTTATCTTTTGGGGTAGATTCATTTCATCAGAATTTATAGATGCAGAGTTTTGCTTGCCCTCAAATTGCGCTTTATTTCCAAATAGAACACATTTCACATAATCTTAGGAAAAAGGAACAAAACCAAGTTTCATAATTTTCTTTCAGAATCAGTTCCGAAGTCGTTACTGGCAGAACACGGATCACAACAGGAAACGAACAAGAAAATATCAGGCTGCAGCATACATTCAGTAAATTCTCAAAGTAATTTAAGTCTGTTTATTGAAGATTTCCTCCATAATATGGGTTAAGAGCAAAGACCACATATTAAGAAAACAGAGTTGCCAGCTCAGTGCAGAATCCGGAGACAGTAACAGCAACACAGCTTTCGGGTAAAGGTGATACTTTCTATATCTACTTTAATATTGAGATCGGTATCTTCGTACAGTAGACAAAACCTTTATTTCTCTTTTACTATTGCGAATTTATCCCAAAAGTTACCAAACTTGAACATAAATCTCATCGAATTATTTTTCTATCCTTCATGAAACTATCAATCAGTATTATCAATCTTCTGCACACACTGTTAAAATACGACAAGTCATTTTTTACAAAGGATAATGGTTTTGGAAATCGATTTCTTAACCCCGTGTAAATCTGGAAACTTTGATATAATTTTAAGAACTTTCTCTGGCGATTTTAGATCGAGTTGCAGTTTTCTACAAAGTTGTAGTAAATTATTTGTCTATATAATCACTTTTGGTAACATTTTAATGTCTATAGTACCACCAAGGGGCAAAAATGTGAACCAGTTTCATCTAAAAACCTAAGTTTTCAAACAAAAAAACTTTAAAATAAAAAGTTGTTCTGGAGCCCCTGACAGAATATTTTAATTTTACTTTCAAATTAAAGGGAAAACCCATTCTATCATATGCTGAAGTTTCAGCGATGCCGATTTTTTTCGAATAAAATTGTTGTACCAAACACAACGTGATAAACGCTCAGTGTAGAATCGAATAAAATTAGAGTTGATGTAGTTTTCGATTTTTAGTCACATGACTCTCCTTCGTGCAACGTTTCGAAGGAATAACACTTCATCTTCAGGGGAAAGTAGGGTCTGAACATAAATTAATTCTAGTTTACATAAAACAAACCTTTTCAAATTATGTCATTATGTTCTTTTACAAGTGGAATATAATATAACGTTTGTTTCCGCGAGTGGTTCTGCTCTACACTGAAATGTAAAAATTATTTTTATACGGAAACTGCAGACAAAAATAGTTTTGTCTTCCTAAACCTAAACAGTTACATCGCAAGCATCAAATTGGCTTGGGCATTCATGCAGCTGGTAATTTTTACGCCGTAACGACCACATTATAAATCTTGCAAAAAAAATCAAATATTCAGTAGAATTTTGAGATTTAAAAAGACAGATGGTCTCGCTGATGCTACGAGTTGGTAAATCGATTTCCTTGTACTCAGCGCACCTGGGTTCGAGTCCCGACCCCGCACATAGGGTTAAAAAAACTTCATAAGAGATTTTTTAACGCACAGATGCGAATGACCTTAAGGTTAGAACCTCTATAATCGAAATAAAAAATGAGTAATATGAATATGAATTACATTAGATACATTTCTTTTGTAAGAATTGTAAAAATGGTTTTGGAGCTCAAAATCTTAATCAAATTATTTCTGCAAACGTTTATGGAACAACAGCGTGGCTTTCAAGCTATTGCACTATTCTATTGCATTGATAAATGCAGCAGGAAAGATCACATTATTTAATGCTAATCAGTTCCGATGGCGATAACGAGGATGAATCCTCTCAGCATCCATTCATAAGTGGCTTTTTCCAAGTGAAGAAAATTGCCAATTCCTTTCGCTTCAGGTGCATATTAATAGCATTTTCTGCCACCGCATTCGGTGTCAGGAAGCCAAAATACATCAACACCAAACTCGATCACCGAACTGATGAGGCTGGTGTCGTCGATGATGCTCCCCGGATGGATGTAACCGAACCGCATTACACTCTCTCCCTCTCTAGAGTCTCTGACTAACCGTTTCTATCGGAGCCGGTCAAAAGCCGGCCAATTCGGTGCAGCGAAAGCGAGAAAACTTTTTTCCGGTAGGGAATTGTGCGCTTTTTTGAATTTAATCAAATTAAATTGTGACCATAAATTGAACCGATCTGGTCCAACGAGTGCGCGCATCAACTGACTGACGCTGGACTGACTGGTTGGGAAATGGGGGAAAACAGTGCAATGACGGCGGCACTCTCTTCTCGTTTCGCTGCGCTAATTTATATGTAAGACAATGATCGTGTTATGCGTTCTGCATGATCATCTCCGGTGATGGATGAATAGCCATACCGACCGGATGGTGCACAGTGGGAGAAGTTGTCGTTACTTTTTGAATAGTCACTCATTCATACATATATTAAGAGTAGATTCTCTACTTATTAAAAATAGTCATTTTTTCCTTTAATCACAAGTTTATAATATTTTTATTTTTGTCCGAAGATCATCCAACGATCGCACTATCCATCTTTTCCGATCGAAACCCAAACGTCCAGTGTCCCCTCTAGACCACGACAAGGCGAAGATGCGGTCACCGCTGTTTGCGGTGATGCTGATTGAAAAGGGAAATTTATGAATCCGTACCATCCCGATTCCATTCGCCGCTGTTCGTTGTTGCCACACCGCTCACCCCCACGGTTTCACCATTCGCTTCATCGAGGCAACTGGTTCCGGCTGATCAAACTTCAATCGTCGTCGTTGTCGTCGTTTCTAATCTCAACGCCGCATCGAATTGCATTTTGCACATTTCGCGAATGCGAATAGCTTTTCCGCGCCTTCCTCGGCACTTACGGATCAAAACAGTGTGCAGCGATGGCGGCACTTCACCAATCCGAACGAGAGCGAGAAAATGAATCTTCAAAGTCGTATAATTACCAATAATACATCAAATTTCTCCTTTATTTCCATTATTTTCCCCCTTGCCCCTTTCCGGCCTGTCGCTTCCAATCAATTTCATGTATTATTTACATTTCCCGCGGCTTTGTCCCCTCGGCACGGATGGTTCCGATCGAGGATGTAGGAATGCGATGATCATCGTGTGTCTTTCAGCGCAGCATCATGTTCCGTTTGCTCCTATTAGATGGTATTTTCCAAGTCACTGCAGTACCGTGACATAGTTGGGGGATGCAGGGTGGTGGTTGGGTGGAAACGAGTGTCGATAAAAATCAGCTTTTTCTATATAAGGTGTCACTGATTGTGATGCGGTTTTTGTGTGTTGTAATTTTTTATCGTTATGTTTTTGTACTTGTTGGCAGCAGTTTTTTTGTGCAACGATTCAGCAACGATTGTTGCGCACACTAACTGGCAGGAGAACGCTCCATCTGCGTTTCTAATGAGGCTGGTGCAGACTGTAACCGTATGACTTAGTTTGGACTTGGTTTTTGTGCAATGTGGTCTGTTTCCGGTTTTTGATGGCCAGCTGTGTTTAGCAGGTTTACGTGTTTTCCTTTAACATGGATATGGAAATCTGTAAGTAACAAATTCGAAATTTGCGTTGTTAAGCCTATATGATATGAAAAGTATTAAAAAAAGAATGGACGTGTCTTCAACACTGTAGACATTCAACGAAAATCCATATGTTACTGACAAAGTGAGTGATTAAATAAGGACTGTATTAAAAATAAATTATCCACATAATTCATAAAAAAATCGTATAACAATGAAGTTTGATTCAAACTGTACGTACCATCACTGTACGAGATTGGACTTGAACATTGTGAAGACTAGATGTTATTCCTTGACGCATTTTCGAATTTTTGATGAAACACATTTCATCAACTCCTGCATATTTTCAGTTGCTTTGCTAATCTTTTTAAGACTCTCTTCATAATCGCACAGTAACAGTTCCATGGGCCGAAGCTGAGGGCATTTTGGCGGATTGATGTATTTCTCAAAGAAATCTATACCCTATTCCATGAGGCTAAACTAAACTGGCCTGAAACAGTGGAGGAGTACTATTCTAGTCATTTAAAGGCAGTAACTTCTTCATCAGACATTCTTTATCAGACATTCTGATCGAGTGATTCCCACATTTCTAGTTCGGTAGTGGAAAAAATTGGGGACTTCAAATCGGAGGAACATAATATTTGCCATATCAGCATTTTTTGATAATTTTTTTTCACTTGGATCAATATGTCCACTTGTACCCTCTTCTATAACGGCGGTGGACTCAGGAAGGGGTCACACAGATCTCGCCGTTCATATACATACAAACGTCCGGTCGCTACAAAACTTACGAATACAATTTCCGGACCATTGATACAGCACGTTGCTTGTCGATTTTCCGCTTTGTTTCTTTTCTTGATACATTGTATCATTCCGTGGCTCATTCTCGCCTTATTGTCTAAATCACGCATCAATATTGAATTATTCTTCCAAATTAGAGATACACCTTTCTGATCCAATTTCGGGTTTAAATATTGGTCATTTTTTTACTCCTATACTTATGCTAACTCATTTTTTTATTGGAGACGAACCACTGCGACCAGTGTTTAGATCTATTGTGGTATGCCCCTTCCTTAATCTAAGTGTACTATCTACTATGACATATCACTATTGTCGTTATTGAGATACACACTCTTCCCAGTTCGGCACTCCACTTCGTATGAAGTTTATTACCTGCTTGGGATTTGCAGTCCAAATATCAAAAGGCTCCAATGTTCCTTTACCTAGGACTCTTAGTCTGCGTTGTATCAATGCACTGCATTCGCAGAGCAGATGCTCTGATGTTTCACTTTCAAATCCGCAGCCGCGACATGTATCGTTTGTAAGCTTACCAATTTTTTTAAGATGACATTTACTCTTACCGTGTTCGGTAAATAGTCCTGTCATGATGCTTAGCTCTTTTTTGTTTAGTCTAAGTAACTCCAGGCTTTTTTTCTCGTTGGGTGAGATAAATTTCTTTGATTGTCGTAGTCCAGGTGTGGTACTCCAATTGTTCTTTATAGCTATGATTTCCCATTTTTTCAATTCCATTTTGAGGGCACTCGTTGAGACGCCACAGAATGGTTCTGGGCCAATAAAATTAGTGGAAGACCCTCTTCTTGCTAGCTCATCGGCCTTTTCATTCCGTGCAATTCCACAATGCCCTGGAACCCAGTATGAATTAACATGATTTTTAACTGCCAATTGTCGGAGTGCAAGAAGAGACTCCCATACTAGTTTTGAGCGACATATAGGAGCCCTTAATGCGTTGAGCGCAGCCTGACTATCTGAGAAAATGCAGATATTTGCATACCGATAATTTCTCTTCAGACATACGCAATGACGAGGTTATTTATACACGGAAAGATAGAAATCAGCTCTAGTGCTAAATCCTATTTCTGTTTTCAAATTAGTTGAATTTAACAACAAATTCCTAAAAATAACAAGCGATTTAGTTAAAAATCAGCTTTTATTTTTCTAATTAAGTTTTTGTTTTTAAGAGAAGGTTTTAGTTAAATAAAATCCAGGACACAATCCAGCAAAACAAAAATTAAAAATAAAATTTGCATTTTCAACTTTGTTTGCGGTTGAATTTAGGAATGAAAACAGCATTCTCAACCAAATAGATCAAGAATGCTATTTTGTTATTTCGGGGCTGTGTATATATGCTGTGAAAATTCAGCACGGCGAATAACAAAAACCTTTACTGAATTTTATAACCAGAAACATTGTTAAAAACAGAACAGTTTTTGCTCATGTCAAATTCACTTGAGCGAAAAAAATAAATTGTTAGTAATTGGTGTTTTGGCAGATTTGTGCACGAAACATTTTGTGAATTAACGTTGTTTAGTTTTAGTTCAAAGGGATTATTGTCAATAAGTAGTGCTCAGATAAAATGAGAAGTTAGTGTTGCATGAAATTGTCCACGAAAAGTGTAGTATTTTGGTTGAAAATGGTGATAAGTTTTTATTTTTCGCTTATATTCTGGGTTGGTGGAGTGAAATTGTGGCAATGTATGTATTGTCAAGAAAGAATACTTAATGTCAGTGAAACAATTATAGTATCATCGCATAATGTATTTATTTAGCATGTTTACGTCCGTTTAGTTCCCTACGTATAAGATGTGTCAGAGGTGGATATTAAGCGCCATTTTGAAATCCAAGATGATGACTCCCGATTAATCAAAAATTTTTGCAACACAATCATTATAGGAATTTTTAAAAATGACTGACGAGTGAGTATCGATGGTTGATGTTTAGCGCCATTTCAAAATTAAAAATAGCAACTTTCGGTTTAACCTAACCTAAGTTTAACCTAATCATTAAGGTTATTCTAGGAATGGTTCGGATGAGTTGTTTCCAGAGATATTATTTAAAATATTTATTAAAAAATGGAATAATATTTTTTTTAAAACAATAAATAAATTTTATTGAAATAAAAATAAATAAATTTACTGTCTCCCGACCAATAATTTTATTATTGAATTTAATCCATATTTTTATTGAACCTATTTGTAGGTTCTACCTATAATCTAATCACAGTTTTTTCGAAATGGAGGTGACGAATAGGTATTAGAGGTCGATGTTGTTTGGGGTTTTATGTGATTAATCCAGAAATTATGACAGATTCAAATAAGGAATATTTGTTAAAGTTAATGGTTTACGTTTTAGATCCCATTTACGGGAATATAGTCCTAACAAGAAATTGTTATAAGCCAAGGTTGGGAACCAAGGTAAAATTCTCGCAAATATTCATCAATCCTATTCGAAAACAACTATACTGAATGAGTTACAGAATTATATGTATCTTGATTGGGTTAACCCTTTGCGACGCGAGTTTTTTTCATTGTTAATACTGTTATTTTTAGCTTTATATAGGTTTTAGGGGTCACTAATTCTGATTCTGACGTCAAAATGTAAAATTCAAAATGCGGATCCAGTATAACGACTATGCGACCCAAAAAAAATCGTGAATCGAGTTTTTTACTGACGGTAACAAAAGTTGCCAAATTCGTAAAAATGGTTGCTATTTTGTAGGCGCCATTTTGAATTTCCGAATTCTGGCATCAGAATCGTAATCAGGGACCCCAAAAACTCTCGTTAATCGAGTTTTATGCGCATTTTTTTGAAAAAACTGACCTACGAAAAATTCTGCAAAAAATATATTATTTAGTTCAATGTTTGAGATACTTTCAAAAAAATGTTTGAGTCTCTAGGAATTTTAGTTCAGACACAGCCGAATTTATTGTAAAAAACGAGATATTCGAGTTTTAATTGTTTATAACTAATAAGTAATTAACAAATTCACATATTTTTTGCGCTAGTTATACTCATTACATCTCTAAGAGTTGATTAAAGGAAGAAATCGTTTTTAGATATCAACGCCAACAAACGTAAACCATTAATGAAAACTTAGGAGAAGTAAGTGGGACGTCGCAATGTTTGAGGGGGGGGGGGGGGGGGTTTCCGAAGGTTTCAGCATGAAAAAAAAAACTTTTTTGAGATTTTTTTTAAAACTTAGCGTGAAGCGAATTGATTGAAACTTTTATACATCACAGTGAATTATTTCAATAACATGTTATAATTTTTCTATGCAAAAATATCGACAAACGACTCGGTGACGAAGCTTTTTGTAGAACGCCTCTGGAAAAACATAATTTGCGGTGTTACCTGCCATTCAAAAACTACTCAACCGATTTCTTTCAAACTTTGCATAAACATTCTATTAAAAAAATACCTAACTCCTACGTAGAGTTTTTAAGATAAATTTTCAATTAGGGTTTTTTTTACTCATTTAATTTTTTTTCGCTTCGCGAGAAATTCCGCCTTTTTATTAGTAAACACCCCTTTAATCGAAAAATTATCTAAAAAACTCAACATAGGAGTTAGATAGTTTTTGAATGGCAAGTAACACCTCAAATCAGGTTTTTTCCAGAGACAAAAAGCTTCGTCACCGAGTTGCTTGTCATAGTTTTGCCTAGAAAAATTACAGCATGTTATTGAAAAAATACACTATAATGTACAAAAGTTTTGATCAATTCGCTACACACAAAGTTCTAAAAAAATCGCAAAAAAGTTTTTTACGCTGAAACCTTCACACCGCCCCTCCCCCCTCCCCCCTTAAAGAAAATTTCGTTAAACCGGAAGTCGCCATTTTGGATTTAAAAATGGTGCTAAACATTGTCCTCCGACACCCTCGTCAAAACCATTTCGAAAATACCCATATTGATGGTATTCTAAAGGACTTCAACTGAATCAAATTAATGTCGAAATATAAGTCTAAAAAGCAGGAATTTTATTTTTTTTAAATCAGTAATAAAAACGCTAAATTTAACCAAAGCTGTCGTAAGTTTAAAAAATTGACATTCTAAATTTAACTACGAAAAATTTTAAATTTAAAAACAGAATGGCTTAAATTCATAACTGACATTTGTTGAAATCAACTGAGGAAAAAACTAGATTGAACAAAACAACCTCCCTAGAATTAGCATATTTTTTCAGGAATTCAACTAAATAACTAGATAATTTTAATGTCAAGAAGTTTTGAATTTAGAGTATATATTAGTTGAAATAACAGAAAATAGCACTCAATTCAGCACAAAATTTAGTTGAGAAGATGGAGAATGTGTCTCCGCTAAAAGTGACAGCATCATTTTCTCGCCAAATCAGCAGAGAAAACAGAAATTCCAACTAGCATTTTAGCTCTTTTCAGGAAGATCGAGAACAACTAATCAAAATCAGCAAATTGAGAATTTGCTTAGTTGTCCTAAATAATAACTAATTCAATTCAGTAAATCAACTAAGGTTTTCGCATCTGAGCCGAATTTTGGTTCTCCGTGTAGGAAAATCTTTCAGAACCGCAAGATGTCCCGTTAAACTTCCAGATAATAATTGGTTATGACGACTTATTTTCAATGCACTTTTTTCCGCCTCAAGTTGTATCACCTGATGTAGCGGAAGGAGATGCAACATTTTGATGGAGTACTTCGCATGGCACCGGTTATCGCTCCACAAGCAAGCCTTTGAAGTTTACCCAGCTTTTTTGAGTTGATGTCTCTTTCGTTTTAGGCCACCAAACTAGCGAAGCATATGTTTTCTTGGTTTGACTATTGTACAGTATAACCAGTGAACCATACTTAGTCTGAGACCCCATTTTTTACCAATTGTTCTACTGCACACCCAAAGAGCACTAGTTGCCTTGCTTATAACCTGCTCAATGTACGCATTCCAGTTTAGTTTTTTTTATCGAGTATCAATCTCAGACACTTTACCTCAGAGGACATTTCAATTACTGTTTAGTTGATATGGAATATTTTCTTTTTTGAATAAACGGGATTATGATTATTTTGGAGGGATTTATGTTCAGGCCCTCCTTTTTACACCACTTCGAACTGAAGTTCAGTGCAGATTGCATTCTATTTGAGATAACATATTCACATTTTGCCCTCACGAGGATTACAACATCATCTGCAAATCCAATCACTTCGTATCCCATTTCAGTTAATGGTTTCAATAGCTCGTCTACAACTAATGACCACAATAAGGGTGATAGAACTCCGCCTTGAGGACATCTCTTATTTGTTTTCATAGTCAGTGACGTGTTTCCAAGCGTGCTAGTTATTTCACGGTTTGTAAGCATTGAGTTGATCCAATTTATTGTGTAAATGTCAAACCCATGTTTTCTCATAGCATTCCGCATTGAACTATGAGATGCATTGTCTAAAGCTCCTTCTATGTCTAAAAAAGCTGCAAGTGAGATTTCTTTTGTTTCAATAGAATTCTCTAGTTTTCCGACCAACATGTGTAATGCATCTATTGTTGATTTGTGGCTTTGATATGCGAAGTGAAATTCGCTCAGTGGAGAGTCTTTCAAGTACTCTGCTTTAATCTGTAAGTCAATCATTTTCTCCATTATTTTCAGAAGTATGGAGGTTAGGCTGATTGGCCTAAATGATTTTGGAAGTGATGTATCGCGCTTCCCCGGTTTTGGTATAAATATTACCATTGTTTATCTCCAGCTTGTAGGTATATAGTTTAGCATTTGACTTGCCCTGAACATTTTCGTCAGGTATGGAATGATGTGCTGTTTGCTTTTCTGTAGCATTATTGGCAGTATTCCGTCCATCCCCGGCGATTTGAATGGTTCAAAGGAGTCGATCGCCCATTCAACCTTTGCGTCTGTAAATATAGCACTGAATATTTCGTGAGCTCGGTACTAACTTCATATGAGTCTGGCTCTGCTACAATTTAATTCTGTGTTTGTATATTATTAATGGGAAACGAACCAAGAAAATGTTTCTTCATCATGATACTGTTTCTTGGGAATCAATGGTGAAAGTTCCGTCGTCCTTCGTCACACTACCTAACCCGTTTGTATGATCTTTTGAGAGAGTTTTTTGTAGTCTTGCAACGACGGGAGTTTGTTCAACCCGCTCGCACATCAACCTCCAACTCTTTCTTTGCGATTTCCTAATTTCTATGTTATATGCCGAAAGAGACTTTTTATACTCATCCCACTGTCCAGTCCGTTTAGCCCGGTTGAACAGTTTCCTAGAAACTTTCCTGAGCTTTTCTAGGGTTTTGTTCCACCATGGTGCGTCCTTATTGGATGTACGCGTTATAGATGGACAGCTATTATAAGCATCCATCCTTTCTGTATGATGTACTGTATGATGGGTGTTTGTTTCGCAACCAATAATGAGCTGCTGATTTCTTTCCCTACAGTAGCCAACAAACTCAGTTACTTCCTGTGGAGGGGCTTCATCCGATTCCCCTAGGAAGTAAGCAGAAGCGACTATAATATCAGTCGTCCCTCTCGTTGTTGGTATATTTAACTGTATTGCCACTATGTCTCTTTTTATAAATCGGTTATTGGTGTAAAGTTAACATTTGCACTTACCATAATAGCCGCACGTGGCATATTAATCGAGTTGTCTTACCCGTTTGTGTAGATATTTCTAGAATATTGTTGTTCAAAGCCCATGGTTCTTGGATTAAAGCCACGTCTATATTTTCTTTTGTGAATCTGCGACAAAGGATTCCAGTTGCTCCTTTCGCATGATGCAGATTCGCCTGAATATTTTTTTTGGTTTTGTCACTCATCATTTGAGTCCCACGACTTGCGAAGAAACAAAACGTCCACTGTGTCAGAGATTCGCTTTACACAGTAAGGGCAAAACCCATGATACTCCGTTCGCGACTGGCATATTTTTCCCAGCCAGCCATTCAGTCCTTGACACGGAGATACATCTTGACTTAGGGATTTCTGCTTTCAGTCGCCTCTTACGACCTGGGAGCAGAAGCCCAGTGGATCCATTCTTGGCTGAGATATTTCAACCCGCCGGATGCCACATGGCCTATAGGCTGTTTTTTCAGAGCAAGATAATAAACTTATCAGCCTCCTAGTGGATCACAGCCAACACGACAGGTTCGTCCGTACACACCGAAATTTGAAAACAGAAATCCAGCAAAACTTCAGCGAACTTCCATCAGCTGAAACCCCTAGTAAGCATAAGCATAAGAGATCGCCCGTAGTTGCTACTCCGTTATTGACCAGAACCAAATTAGGTTGCAAAATGTTCATTGGAACAACATGTTTGGGAATAACATGATGAGCCACATTGTACAATCTATTCTGATCCCTGCATGCTGATCAATACCGACGCCGGCCACGGCCACGTCCGAATGCAGATCTTCTGGGAAAGGAAGGAATGTTAGTGCGATACATGTTGCTACTAGAGACCGAGGAATCCTCTGCATCTCCACAGGTATCACGGGAATGGGAGAGTTGTTAGTAAGTGTGCCAATAGCGTTATCATGTAATAATTGCTCTGGGCAGCCGGCTGCCGAGAATTTGGGAAATTTATCATTTGTTGTATTAATACGATTAGCAAAATAAGCAACTTGAACTCCGGAAAGCCGGCTATAAGGATCACTGCTTATATTTCTTAATAATATTCAATCACGCGACGAATTTTTTCGTGGTTTCTATCGTGTCGGTGCTGATTTTACCCGGCGATCGTTTGAATAAAATGAGGAATCTTATACAGAAGGTTCATCAGACTCTTCCATAGGTGTCGCGAAGTTGGTGTTCTAGGATTCGCTCCATGCAAGCGATGCTACCTGTACATAGTTTATTAGGTAGTAGTTTAGTAAGTTTTCGAGAACACGATCGCTCGAAAAAGAAGATCTTGTTTAGTTTTTGGTTCTTTTTAAACTCTGGGTAGCCGGCTACCGAGAGTATCCTATGTTTTCTAAACAAAAGCAATTTCAACTCCACACAGCCGATCGTGGGAGTATTGCCTAGAAAAGCTAATCTTATCTGCATAATAGGCCGGATCACTATTTATTGCGACATTATTTAGACTAATTTCGCTATACCTTCTCCACGATATATTTTTTGGGTTGCAAACTACCGAGTGATAACACGTTATACACACAAAGAGTTATGATAGCTCGAGATGTTATAAATCATTGAAAGTATTTCCTATTTCTAATATCGGATTGTTTGCGAAATACACGTATACGAACGATTATATCGAACATTGAAGGGAAATACAAAGGATCGTTAACCTGATGCACGGGCTTGCCACCAATAATGGAACTTGAAATTAGATTCATTAAAACAGACGCGGCGAATTTTCAGTACGTATTGACCCGCGATCATCGATACTAGTCAAATTAAAGTCTTATTGGAACTGATTTCCCAACAACTATTCATTTTTACGGTATTGTTTTCTCCGCTAGATCTGTTCGCACCCTCTCATTCTGCTGCATTCTGCTCACTATTGGCAGAAGGCTGATAGCACCCAGTCGTCGCCGGTCTAAGGACCAAATGCCATTAATAAACTTAGACTCGCGTGGAGGCATGAGATAAAATTGAAAGCTAACCAATGAACATGACAGCAAAACACTTATTCTTCGTGCTGACATAACTGAAGGTAATTGCTTACCGGTCCTCGATTCTTCTCGCGAATTGTCAATTCTCAAACCTCATACATGATTGAAGTCATCATTCCACTCAAACAAGGCCATGTGTTTTCCTTAAGCACATTGAATGCTCTTTGGATTAGTTCCCCCGTTGGTAAAACAAACCCTAAAGAAACATAGAAATTAGTTTGCTCAGTCCAAAGAAAAGTTTGCCGACCGGCAGATACGTGTTCCCTTACAGTGCCATCACATCAACGAACACCCAAAATTTACATGCGACAAAATATCTGCAATCCCGAATATTAAAGAATCAAAACCTCTACTCATTCGCAAAAAAATAAGAAAGTAAAAAAAAACAGTTGAATATCCAAGGCGGCTCCAGAGATGAATGACGCCTATGAAACACCCAATGAAAAATACGTGAAAAGGGACGCAGACGAAATTAGCTGAGCACCGACTGACTGGTTTGCCACCTATTTTTCGGGTGAAGAATTTTGGGGCGACACCTGGTAGTCGCTAGTCGCTGGTGAAACGCCAATTATTTGAATATGCTAGTTTTTGTTATTGCCGTATCTTTTTTCACTTTTCGGATTGAATTTTTTTTCTCTGAAAAACCATTTTTCACTATTTTTAGAATATATCAGCTGAAACCCCTAGTAAGCCCCCAAACTGTTGAAAACCCAGCAAAATTCTGCCTAACCTCTGCAAAGAAAATTCGGTGTGTAGAGTGAACAGTCACTGCATCACTGACATAGGAATGCAGAAAGGGCTTCATACTGGGGAGTTCGCCCCGATACTTCCCAGGCTCCGTTCGCCATTGAGAATATTTTAAACCCCCTCAATAATTTTAACCATAGCACGGGTCGCATGACACTGTGGAATTGGGGTTCCCTGTTTGGAGGTTTTACCACCGGAACAGGTGGTCCGTAGTGTAATTCTTAGCCGGTTGAAACAACCACTACCGTCACTACACGGCTAGATAAGGCTGTTCGGAGAAGGAAGCTGACATTGAAGGACAGCTTCCATATGGCCGAACAGCCGTCGCTAACTCATTAGCCTAGCATCGATCTGACCTGCAGTTGGATGGACGTTGGTGAACGGTGATGACGGGAACTGGCTGGTGACTGGGGTGGCGGTAACCGGAACTGGTTGGTGACGTTGACGGGCGGCAGGCGTGAGCGACCGCGTGCGTCGATTTTCGATGAATTTACGTGCGCAGAAGTTTCAGTAGGCTGCTCGATTCGTAGCAATCATCCCCGAATTTGTACCATAAAAACATAAGTGTCTCAGAAAGCTTCGTGATAGGTTTGCTATTCGCCGCTAGGTGGCACGTGGAGAATATAGTTCCGATGTTGCACGTAATGCTCGGCGGGTGGCTATGTTGCCGATCTACTATGCGACAATGTGTTATGTAGCACAATTCGGACTGATTCGCTACTTGGCTTGCCTATTTCACTGGTTTACGTTTTCTTCTGAGAATGGCTGTAATAAAATAGGTTTTAGCCCTATGTGCCTAGCACGTGTTCAATGACGTCGGTTGGAATTTATCTCACCTTACAGGAACAGTAATCTTATGCACCGTAACCGTGCTCTATACCAATATTGCCAATTTTAGCGGAACCGTTGGTACAATATCACATCGAAATAAATTTAGTTAACTTTCTGGCTAATGGCTTCACTCTCTACCTAACCGCCGTGTAAAGGGTTCGACAGTCTCCATTTAAGTGACATGATCAGTCTTTTTTGAGACAGTTAGTGGCGTGATCTTGGGAAAACAAAAGCATTTCCTTCTCGCTCAGTCCCATCGGCATTTGTAACTGATTTTTCTCCGGGTGGGAAAAACGAAGGGGAGTGCGTGGAGCAGATCTCGGTGATTTAAATTTCCATCAGCAAGACAGTCTCCCGTTGACGGATAGATGGCACTGAAAGTAATGCTGTCAGTCGTATGCATATTGGGCTAATTAATATCGTTACATTTATACTTTCGTAACTTTTCACAACGTGTCCAAAACCATAATTTCTATTTCATTTTCAATGCGCTTTTAATTGAAAATGAAGAATTAAAACCACACAAAAAGTAAACAAACGCAAGCTGGCCGTGAAACACACAGCATGCTGTGACCGGTACATTAAAACCATCACCCTATGCACAACACAGATGTAAGGTTTGAAGCTGTAGGTTAGAGCTAGGCCCGTCGAGACAGGTTTGCGGGGGCAATTGTCCCGGGGCCCGTATCCTTTTTGGTGGCCGCATTTTTCTCTGAAATAGAACTGGATGGATGAATATAAAATACAAAAAAGAACATTCGTGATCAATCTCCTAACATCATAAATAATTCATGAAACTATTTGTGTTCTTGCAAAACAAGCTCATGTCAACAAATGTATGGTGCTAACGATTGGTTGGAATCACGACTTTTATTGTTTTCCCTGTATCACAAACTTAATTAAGTAGGTATTGGGAAACGAATCTATAATTTAATAAGGATTCAAATTTCATTAACTTCACCAATGCTTTCCTGAAAATGTTGCGTTTTTATGGTTGCATAGAGAGACGCACTGATTGGTTCCTGTCACTAAGCTAGTGTCGGATTCTGATGAGACGATGTTGAAACGCAAATTCCATTACATATTCAACCATCGATTTCGCCAACTCGGCGTGCGAGTCGCTCGGATTTTTGCGTTGCGCGAGTAAAATTTTCCTCCCTTTTTTTGGTAATACCAAACGGGGAAACAGATCAAAACGAAAGCAATTACGTAAAAAAAATATCCCAGGGACAGGAGCCTGCTTTTGGAGTGTTTTTTCACGTACTTTCTTTCGTGTAACTTTCCATTTCGATCTTTTTTTTCCGTTGGATAGCTCCAAAACATGCCTAAATAAGGTATTGGCACTTACGCCAAAACCCAAATAATGAATCAATTGGAAAAATTATTACATCTCGATTTATGTTTGCTTTGACTTGGACAAATTTGTTCACTGTCATTCTCCCCGCAGACTGTTGCATGCCCCTTATAATGGGAAGCACCTTGGTGTCGACTACATGTAGACCAAGTTCGGAATCTGTACAAGAAGTCGAGCATGAAACTGTTCTGTAATATGGTCGGTGTTAGGTCAGACCGGACTAAGTGACAGTGCATTGATTTCGAGAAAAACGCGTTTAAAGTTTGAATCGCAGCATTATGATTGGAAAATAATTTTTACTATAATTCTTGTTTATTGTTTCATATTTAAAATCTGGTAAAAGTGGAATGTAGATGAAGAAATTCTTTATCCAGTGCTATCATTAACTCATTTTTGATGTTTTGCGACTTGGTCCGGTCTGACTTAATACCGGCCATATGATGGATGCCTCCTCGATGTTTGTCATTTCTGAGAGTGCACAGATAAAGTCGAAAGCCGAAAAATGATTCTTTATCTAGCAAGCGATCTGCGGATGTAGCAATCTGGCTTTTAATCATGACTGTTACAAAGCAAATCAAATTTTGTGCGGAAAGAGATCAATCCGCCAAATACTCCAGAGATTCGTCCTATCGTGATATTGTGAACCACAATGAAGGTAAGAAAACTTCAAAAATGATTGGAAATTAATTTAAGAGCTAAGGCGACCATGCAATTTAAAAAAATTCAATTTGTCGGCTCAAAACTTCCCTAAACCCTCGAAAATAAACGTTTTAGGTATCGTGGACAGAAACAATGTCGAAGTGACCGTATACGATAGTTCTCGGTTTACCATTGAAAACTGTAGATGCGTTATTTTGAAAACACCATTCCTCGAATCGAGCGAAGTGACAATTTATTGACAGGTTTTTAGAGTATCCTTAGACATAGCAGATAATGTAAAAAAAAATCATTTATTTCAAAATACAACCATTTGGCAGTGATTCACTTTCAGAAAGTGTGGCGAAAACCGCACCTTACAAAGTTTTTGGCGGCTCTTGGTTGAGTATGTTGATTTTTTGGTTGTAGCCAGTTATGGTGGCTGTTTGGTTCTTACCTATGTCAGCACAAGGCTTATCGTAACAAGCTGTTAGTGAACAATATGTAGAGTTTCGGAAGGTGGGTGGATAAATAGTATCTGTCGGTAAATTTCGAACGATGCAAAACATTTTACAAAACTTAGCTCCAATACACAAAAAACATCATTGATGCCTTTTACCAAAATAAAAAAAATCTCCATTTCTGTTCGACAGGTCATGTAGTCGAGCTTCTATTGCGCTATCTTCAATTATAGACGAGAATCTTGTATTTCGGTTAGTTGAGTTGTCTACAATAAATTGTAGTAACAAACTTAGTGGTCAACTTTTCGATAGACATCTTAATTGGTACAAATTACTGCCCATGGTTTTAACTTTGCCTGTCAACATGACTAACTGCACAATATCACTAAAGGTTCAATGGGTAGGAAGGCTTTCGAAACCTATCGCTGGCGTGTTGATGTTTCATGACCATAGACGTCCGGAACATTATGATGGACATGGTGTGCGTCAGTACATGCAAACCCAAAAATTGCGTCATCAGATCCTGGCTTTAATTGCGCGTCACTCAGAAATTTTCCCAGCTTTTAAATGCGAATAACTTTCGTTATACTGAAAAAATCGCAATATTTTTGGTCGGACATATGTGTACATTTGTTTTGTATTGAATTTCGCAAAATGTGCAACATCAATAAATAAGAAAACAGATTTTTAGAAAAACCTTCGAAAACAATGGAGAAAATGCGAAATTTGCAAGCCTATTTCAGGACGAGCCGCCAAAAAGGAGCAACTAAGAATTTCATCACATACGTGAAAGTTATTTATACAGGTCACGCGTACTCGTTTTGTACCAGTCAATGTTCGCTTGCCAAACGAGCAACATGTTGACTGTATTGTCTGGACGGTACAATCGTTCGTTTACATGTAAGGTTTCGGTTCGCGCGGCTGAGTAGGGAGCAGTTTTACACGGTTTCGTTTCTAAGATATGGATATTTGTATGCGTAAAAAGACACTTTTTGCACTGTCAAAATTGATAACTTGAGTAAAAGCATTGCATATCACCAGAAAGTTTATACGAATACATTTTCACCGAGTTATAGTTTGGTATAATCGAACTGTTTTGAAAAGAGATACTTAACAGTGAATTAAAACAACAGAATTCATCGCTTTCCATAGTAAGAAATAGGACCAAACGTGAGCAATCTATTATTAACGCCAAAACGGCTAACTTTAGGCCAATAGTATCATCGGAAAATTTAATGGATGCAATAAACCGTTTAATATTGTTTTTGCAGATTACTACCCATACAAGTGAAATATTTTCATTAATTTTCATTTACATGATTATATCCTCCTTTAGCGATCGACATTAATCTAACCCAAAAAAGAGACAAAAAACTTCAGAATTAGCACCTCTAAATTAAATTGGTTATGGAATTTGCATTTCGACTTCGTCTCTTCAGAATTCGACACTAACTAAGTGACAGTATTAAGCTAGTGCCAGATTGATGCTAGCTCCAAAAAACCGAAAGCGATATTTGTTTTTCTGAGCAAGCTTCTAATCCTGCATGATGTCCCGCAAGAATAGGAGTTCTAAGACGACGAGATGAAGTCAAAACGCAAATTCCATAACTAATTTAGTTATAGGTTTTGTGCTCTTTGTGCTCAAAGTTGGTTTTAAACAATTTTCTCCTGAATGGAGAAAAAATAGTTTTGACCACAATTTTTCTCCACTGAAGAGAAATATAGCATAGTAGCTCTAAACTAGTTGTCTTAAGGTTGGACAGAGAAAGGGTAAAATTCGTAAACGAAAAAAGCAGTTTTTTTCCACACCGTATGTCAGATCTTCATAAAAATCAATCAGCAGTACTGTAACAACATTCTACATACGCTGATTGATTTTTATGAAGATCTGACATACGGTGTGAAAAAAAAACTGATTTTTTCGTTTGCGAATCTTTCGCATTCTCTTTCCAACCTTAAGAGTAACGTCGATTCTCTGAAAAATATCCAGTAGTATTCATATTCATAACCGGTATCCTACCATCCAACAATCATCTCATCCAGTGCGACAGCGAAACCGGCATCTCATCACACGTGAGCCGCTGTCAGATTAGCTAGAAAGTGAAATCTGCAACCAAGAAAATGAAATATTGTAATCAAGCTGACATAAATAATAAATAAATAACAGCAGATCTTCCGGACCGGCAATGAGTGCAGCCGCCCATCATCCGCACTTGAATTAGCAAAGAAAACACACAACGATAGGGCTCTCGTCTCCGACCTCCAGCCAGAGCGCCAAGGCCTTTGAGGTCTTCGAGGGCCATCCAACTGCAAGCTGCAACAGCCCACTAGCCAAACCACAACACCCAACCACGGCCGAGTGCGGAATCAATAATCAATGCATCTCGCGCCCCATTGCAACACATGTACCCACATCCTAGGTTTATGGTTATTAGCAACCCGAGCCTCCTTTTACCATCATCTTCTGCGTACCGTCGAACCGAGCGGAATCCGATGGAAGGATGATTGAAGGAAAATGTAAACTGATTCCATCGTCCATCGTTCGCCGACACTTTGCTCTTCCCACTGCTGTTATTAGACTTAGTTGAAGTTTTTCTCGTTGTTAGATGTTCAGTGTGCACCACATTTTTTTTCTTGCAAATACATCTTGGTAAACGGAAAGTATCGTCGGACATGGACTACATCGCTTTATGCCACAGGTAGTTGAAATTCATTCGCCTAAAATCAGTTTCTTTGTTTTCATCACCGAGAAAATCACCAACTGTGCTATACTTCTGGAAATCGAGTTCGACAGATTTGATATTAAGCGTAACTTCTCTGTAAGATGGAAATAAATTTGTTTAAAACCATTTTATGCTTGAAGGGTACAAAACCCAACAATGAGTCAAAGAATTTGCGTTTGGACTTCGTCTCTTCAGAATCTGGCCCTTAACCAGGGCACCAGTCAAACGCAAGGTTCTTGATTTGATGATAATACGTTCGACAAGTTTTTAGAATCATCTACCAAATTAATACAACGACCATAGGGCTTTTAAACAAATTAATCCAAAATTACTAAACGCTTGATGCAATCGAATCAAATAAATATAACATAGTAGCCAGTTAGATCTCAATGCAATAAAAAATAAACCCGGTTCCTCAGTTCGATCACAATCTCGTACGCAATGATGCAAATGGCCGTACCAAAATTATTCGCTACATTATACCAACCGTACCGGCGATAGTTCCTAACAGGTTCAGCGTCTGTGCCGATAGGCAAGGCCTTCGCCTCTCCAGCCACTGCTCTAGTTTAGGTTACTCGCCGAATACCCGCAACGACACCTCATCTTTCCTGCCCGGGGGTACTCGTGAAACACGCAACATCACCGCCGAGGTATTCGCTTTCAATACGCCGCACCGCGCGCCGCACAGTGCACCAGTGTGTGTCCCTGCAGCCCCACACACGACAACCATCCGGACGACCGGTCGTCGAAGATGGGTGGAGGGGTCAACCTTGTACCTTGTGTCCGAAGCACCTTGGGCGTATTTTAGTTTTTTTTCTTTTGTTTTGTTAGTTACTTGCCATCGACTACGTATCCAAGTTGACTGAACATGTGAGAGATGTTACGCACTCTCGAACTTGATCGCCAAGCCCCTTTACACCACGCAGATTCCGCTCAACCTGAATGGTGATAAAACAAACTGGAGCAGTTTGGCGGCTGGACAGCGTGCGAAGAGCTCGCGAGGTGTTTTGAAATATCGGGCAGCCTTTTCTCGACGCAATAACAACAATACTGTTGATTTTTATTTTGGCGATCCATCAATCACTGACCAGCCAGCCAATCATTTTTCTTTGTTTTTCGCCGGAGCGGCGCGACGGTAGTCTGGCGTACAAAAACAAACCGAACGTCCGCAATTCGATCCGCTAAGGTTGATGTTTTTGCCGATGGACTTGTCCAGTCGAATTCTCATCGATCATGGGACCCGGGGATCACATGTCAGGATTGTTTGGTTTTGAGCTGTTCCTTTCCAAAAAGTGTTTTATTTTTTCAGGAAATGAAAACGATGCGAAAAAAATATTTACTATCAAGTGGAAGATATGAGGCGAAATTTAAAACCCCACAATGACTAAATATTGGAAATCACGTTTAATCCAATCAATGACGGTACGAAGAAACCCCTCTTATTAGCGATAATATTTTTTCTCGACATGCTTCCGGTAACCACAAACAGCATTCCGGAGCTAGCTGAATAATTCGTTTTCACTTTTCTACCTACCGCAGTTAGATTCATCGATGGATGTACAGTGTGTAGAAATCAGTGCGGACTGTGGTGATAGCACTGGATTCAATAGAGTACTACGCTGTCACTATACGCATAATAGTCCTTTGTTCTATGGGTTTCTCTATTACCATGAAACAATTATGCATACAGAGCCGTAGCAATTCTGTTTTGCATGGGTGGATTTTTTAACTATATTTTACGTACATTAAAAAAAACTAAAGGGTTGTGTACATGACACGACCACGGTGTAATAAAAAATGTAGCTTTTTTCAAAGCCTTGCAATATAGTTCAGGAATGGATCTAAACTAACGACTCATCTGAGGCCCGGGGACTATAACTTAACTTAAATCTGATTAATCTTAACCTTTATGCGTCCGGCAGGGTACCCGGGTACCTTTTACATTTCATATAAAAGAAATGTATAGAATTCGCACAAACTTTCAAGATTTTTTCCGAGGCCCGGAGGGCCGAGTCTTATATACCAATCGACTCAGCTCGACGATTTGGAACAATGTCTGTGTGTGTGTGTATGTAACGGACAAACTCTCATTCGCGTTTCTCAGCAATGGCTGAACCGATCTTATCCAAACCAATTTTAAATGAAAGGCCTATCAGCCAGACAGAACGCTATTAATTTGTTTTTGATTCTGATGCTTAGTTTCCAAGATATGATTGTTTGAATGCGTAAAAATGAGGTTTTTTAAGTTTTTTTAAATTATCTGCCGAAGTTGACAACATTGATTAACACTGTATATATTTGTAGACAGCTTATACGAATACCTTTCGAACAAGTTATAGATTGTTGAAATCGGACTATTATCTCTTTTGATATTTAACATTAAATACGGACTAAAGATTTTTATCATTTCCCACTGCCAGGAATATGACCAAAAACAGGCAATCTATTATTAACGCCAAAACGACTAGTTTTAGGGCAATAGTATCTTCGGAGAATTTAATGGAGAAAATATGACCTTTCTTTTTGTATTATGGTTTTTCTTATTAATCCCCCTACGAGTGAGATATTTTCATAAATTTTCTCGAAAGTGATTGTATTGAAATGATGCCTTCAGCAAATTTGTAGCTCTTGCTTTTGTGAATAACTTTACTGAAGACATGAAATATCTATTTTGAATACTTTAATAATTATGGCTTGTTGTTTGTGGATTACCATTTGTCGCCTATTTATTGTTCAACATAGTAATAATCCATTTAAATAAGCCAAATATTATTTCGATAAAACGATTTTTTTATTTCATTTTTCTATCTACAGCCGCTAGAAATAACCACCGAACAATTCTAACTTGTCTGGATGGAACTTCATCACTTATCAGTGCAAAAATTTTCATTTGCGTGAACCTTCTGACTGCAAATTTTCTAACTTATAATCTGACTTATAACCGATCTGGATCATATCTCGGAAAATGAGGAGCGAAAAAAATAACTACAAGCAGCAGCGTAGCCAATAGAAGGCTTTAAAGTTTAACACCATAACCCCCTTCCCCGCCCCCTCACAAAAAAATATTGGATTGAACTTAAAAAATTATTGATGCTGACTGATTTTATTCAATATTACAATACGAATTATCTGATCCGTATATTGATAACCTGTTGTTGTAAACATGATGAGGACTTTTGAAAAATTGTCGGAATGGGATCCTGATATGTAACTGATCTATTGGTCCTGATTTTTGTCTAATAACATCAATATCAAATACCTGCCTGAAAACATTCCAATAGAAAATTCCAGAGTTCTGAAATCAATCATAATCCTCAGATTTCCTTTCATATTGAGCTCGCTTTTAAAGAGATGTACTGTAACAAGGGTCTTTATTTAATAGGAAGCGAAGTTGGAATTGATTTAATGTCTATGAAAAATAGAACTGCTCACCAAAAAATTGCATAACTTTCGACATTTGCTAAAAATGTTTTTTTTTTTTATTTTGGGAATGCGTCGAGTTGAGACGAAAACGTAATACGATTAATAACGAGGATAACACTTTTCGAATGTAGAGGGAAATTTATGAAAAATGGCGTTTTCCATTCGACTCCAGCAGGTCCTGATCGATTTTGATGAGCATTTAATTTTTGTTGTATGACCAATTATATGAATAGGTCAAAATGTTGATAAACAGAAATTTAAAGTCAAGATAACATAATTTTGAAACCGCCAATTTTGGAGGTTTAACAACTTCGATGAGTTTTACAAACGTTCAACAGCACATCATTTGATAAAATAATTTTGACGTTATATCCTCCAAGAAGTATTTATGGAGAATTTACTCAGGTTAATATTCATGTCTACAATAAAGTTTATTTAAATGTTAGTCTCAACAAATTCGCTAAAGACACGAACTCTACTATTTTTTGAAAATTTACCCCCTTTACCCCCTTTAAGCGAAATTTCTATTAAATAATTAGAAATAGTTATCAGACTACACCAAGGGACGGGAAGTGTATTTTAACAGCTTCAGTTTATTATAAAGAAAAAGAAAATTGCCCGATTTAGTCAATGTCCCCATTTTGTCAGCCTAAAATACACCATGAGACTGATAAAAACGGGCCTTTACTGTATGTATTATTCACTATGTTTCACATTAATAGGTGCATTCCATTTTTGGGGATTTTTTTATTGAATAGAACTACAACAATTTTTAGGTAGTTTTCAAGGGGTTATTTTATAGACTTCTTCCAAAATTTGGCGAACCTATTCCAATTCGTATATCAATTAATTGGTATACGTAAGGGTTTATATGTTGCAGATAGAGAAAATACTGAAATTTTCAACTTTTTTCCTTCACAATATTACGAAAGCTTATTTAACAATTTTTCCTATTAAACAATTTTTCCTAATAAGTTTGTGAAAATTAAAAACTATTTGAAATTTTTTAATAGTTTTATTTTTTTATTTAAGCGTGATTTTTTAATAAATAGTGACCATCGCTTCACAACGTGGTCTATTTTTCATGGCTTGCGGTGAGCACGATCTCTCGAATTGCTGAACTGAAAATTATGGAATAGAAACTAATTTTTAGTATTCTTTACAAATTTAACTCACCCCGCAGCTGGCTCTGAATTAGACCCGCTGGTGCCCTAAAACGATTTCGCTAGATTTTCAGAGCACTGTGCACCCAGTGCATTAACGCAAGTGACGGAAGGTTATCGAAAAGATTCGTGAAAATGAAAATGAAAATTCCAGTAATGATGATGATTTTCCCAAACGGTTCGGTTTCGAGAGGTTTTTATTTGTTCTTTGGCATTAGGATTAGCGATAATAATTCAAATCAAGGATACTACTGGGAAGTCACTTTTAGAAAAAGTCGAAGTAAAGTTTGAACTATGCACGCATACACTTCAGAGGTATCGTGATATCAGGAGCTGCGACTTCATTTCTTAGTTCTCAGTTGGAAATTAGAGTTAACACTATTGAGAGTATAAACTTCAAATCGATTCAAAAAAATCGATTTTTTTTTGGCTCAGCACAATATATAACCCCTTGAGGAAAAGTCAGTTTTCCCACCAGAATGCATTGATTGAGGAATTTAGATATTTTATTAACAGAGCATTAGCAATAATTCGTTTGTATGTCTAGTTTATAGGCCATTTTTTCATTTTCTAATTGATTTAGTTTGAGATTTCTAGCACTGATGTTGTCCTATGCTGATTAAAGCGATTCTCTGAGTCCTGCCACTATCCCATGTAGTCAGGGCCGCCGAGAGTGGAGGGGGAACGTGGTGTTTCCCCCCGGGCCCGGAGTCCTGTAGGGAGTCCGGATTTTGAACAGAAGGAGTTATTCTGTCAAATATTTTTTCAATAACATTTTATTTGAAAATTCAATTAGAGTTTCAATGTTGGTATGATTATAAAGTTAACAGTACATTATTACATTATAAAGTTTATACTGCATGAAACTAATCAAAGGAAAACTTTGAAAATTGGAACTCAAAAACGATTTTAACGCGCTGTGGGTAAAAAAACAAGATCTTGTTTTGTGAATTGTGTTTTAAAAACTGAAATTTACTTTCTATTTCATACTTTACAACAATTATCTCATAATTTTGACCAACTATTTAAAAAATTAAGTTAGTTAAAGTTGAAAGTTCTGGGCTCTCGAAATTGATTTTGATTCGTATTTTACTAATTAATTCGAAACTTTCAATCTGTGTATGGGTTTCAAGAAAACAGTGTTTTTTAATGATTAGTACAATTGCGATGTTTTATTTTTTCAAGACGACATGTGTCTTCTATTTCTACTTATTTCAATCCGACGTGGCTGCTAAATGAATCACAAAATAATGTATTAGAAATAAGAAAAAACTCAGCAACCTTCTTTTAGAAAGCTCAACTGGTCAAATACGATTTGTGAAACTAATTCTGAATAACTCCACAAATCAAAAAAGAACATGAAAATCCACGAAGAAATCGATCCACAGTAATTTTTAGTATTTTAGTTTAAATACGAGAACCCGACAGTTTTTGCCATGTTTAACAAGCTTTCTCAATTCAAATGAATTTTCGTATTTTGCTTTTGTTTCATATTTGCTTTTTTGTTTCTTTTTCCATTTCTTCCAAGTTTTGTATTCTTTCTATTTTCTTCATTCAATTCATTCAATTCCTATTTTACTTTTTTATATATTTTGCCCCATATTTTTCTTTTTCTATTTTAACCATTTTTGTGTCTTTCCTAAAATTTGTCCCATTTTTTGCATTTGTCTCAATTTTTCAATTCGATTCATCTTTTCATGTTTTTTTTCATTTTTGCTTTTTATCTATCGTTTTATTCGTTTCTTTGTTTAACTTAACTTTTATTTTTTATGATTTCTTTACATTTTTTCATATCTTCCAATAAACTTATTGTAGTATTTCTGTATCGTCCTTTTTTCCATATTTTTCATTAGAAGTTTCTCTGATTTGCTTTTTTTCTATTTTTTCGTTTCAATTTTTTTCGTGAAATTTTCTGTTCTTTATTTATCAATTTTGAAATTTATACTTTTCTTTTGTATGGATTTTTTCAATATTCACCCATCTTTATTTATTGGTATGGTATCCATTACACTTGGCATTTTCTTTTTTTACACATTTAAACAATTTTGAATTCTATGTTTTCTATTTTATTACATTTTTTTGTGGATATTTTTCTTATTACTTTATTTTGATCATTTTGTGTTTTGTGCATGTTTTCGATTTTCCATTTCATCAAAAAAAAATTTTTTTCCCGATTTATTTTTTTTAAAGATTTATTTATTTTTTAAATTTTTTCTTGTTTTTCTTCACTATAATATTCCTGTTTTTTTCAATTTCTTCTAGGACTTTCATTTCTACCCATTCAAACAATTTGGATTTTACATGTTTTCTATGATTTCACTATTGTCTGTTTTTGGGCTATTTCCACTTGTTCCTGTTTCCTATTTTTTCTTCAATCTATTTCCATTTATTTTTATTTTTAATACTTCTTTGAGCATTTTTTTATTTTTCATAGTTTTTTTTTCATTCCATTCTTGTACTTTATCATTTCTTCTGTTTTGAGACATTTTTTACATTTCCTTATTTCCCTGTTCTCATGCTTTCATATTTAAATGTGGTACTAATTTTTTTATTTCAAACATTTTGTATAATTGTTATTTTTACGACTATCTCAGTGGATCCATTTCGTTTATTTCTATATTTGGTATTGTGGTCTTGTTTTTATATTATTGCTATATTCATTTTTCTTCCTTTTTAATTTTTAATGTGTTCCATGTTCATGATGTTTTAGTTTTAATTTCGTTATTTACCCGTTTTTCACTATTTTACCCATTTTGCAATATTTTTCTATTTCCGCAATGCTTTTCCAATTTTCTTTCTCATTTCCTTCGTTTAATTTGATTGTTTTAATTATGCATTCGGTTTTATTTTGCTATTTATTCAAATTGTTTTCAGACATGCAATTTTTTTTTAAATTTTTACGTTGTCTTAATTTTGTACTTTTTCTGTTGTTTCTCCGTTTTGGATCTTTTTTCTTTATTTGATATTGGCAGGTTTTAAATATTTGCATATTTTTAATCTTTTCCATTATTTTAATGTCATTTTGTAGCTTTTTTCTTTTGTATCTATTGTATCTATTTATTAGTTTTTCCTCGTTTGTTCCTTTTGTTATTTTTCTCCCTTTAAATTCTATTTCCATTGAATGTTCTTTTTGTTTTTATTAAAATTTATAACAGTTTCATTTTGCTACCATTTTTGCAATTTCTGCAAAGTTTTAATTATGAGTTCTTTAATAAAATTGCACCAAATATATAAATAAAGAACTCGCGATAATCACCCGAATCAGATTTCTCTTAAACCAAAAAAAATCAGCAACACTACCGAACAAATGAGAAGTTGTATTTTCAGAGACTGGCAATGGTGTAGCGCACCGACTTGGCCGAATGCGTTGATTTTTAACGAATTCTAGATGGAACCAGGCAAAGATTCGAAAAAATCCATGCAATACCGACTTCTGGATTAAATATGAAAATATTGATAAATCGGCTACTTTCAAAGCCACTCCAAATTTCGTAGATATATTTAAAAGGATTTACGATAAAAATTTCAACAAATTCGAAAAAACCCTCATTTGCCTTCGTGCAGGTTTTTTTTTATTTGACATTTGCTCTTGGACAGTGTCGTCCAAGCAAGAGAAGAAACACAGGAAAATTTTGCTCGCGTATTGCCTGAATTCGAAGTACTTGCACGCCAAGTTGAAATCGTTAAAAGTGGCCAAATCAACTACCACCAGCCTAAAGGCAACCGGGAGGAACAGTGGCCGATATTTTCAAGCATATGAAGCTGTCGAAGATCACACAGAAATATCTGATTCGGCAGGCTTTCTGTACCTATGGTTTGATGTGACATTTTCATTGCGACCGAGCCCGTCAGCAAAGAAATTTATGTGAAAAAGTGCATGAAAATAACGTCTTTCATGAAGCAACACGATTATTCCACGCTATTTTGTCCGAATTTTGAATACTGCCATGACGGAAAAAGGACATGTAGTGATATAACGCCTACAAGGATCTGGTGGCGCCCAAGGACAAGAACTCTCCCAACACACCAGAACTCAGCCCTAACGAGGAATATTGGTCCATCGTCAAGCGGAACCTGAAGAAGACTTAAAACTGTCAAAGTAAACTGTATGTGGCGAACAAATGGGACGAGGTGGTTATACAGAATTTGATGGCAGTAATTAAATGACACACAACCGAAAGCATAGCTGAATATTTTTCTGTATTTTATGCTATTTGAACTTAATCAATGATTGTTTGACAAAACTTTGATTATAGACGACGCCGGTGGTTAAGTGGTGCGTGACCGCTGCTCAGTCCAGTGGGTCTGGCTCCAATCCCAACCGAGGTCGTTAGGATGTTCTGAGGTGAAAACTCTGTGTCACGTCTTTATTCACAAGGGAAGTAGAGTCGTTGGTCCCGGTGTAGATGAACCGATATCTGGTTTTGGAGTCACCTCTCTGATGTCAGTTATAGGCACACAGTGCGGACAGAGACCGACGGAAAATAAACAAAAAAATTGACCCTACCACCCTTTGAAATGATAAAAGTCATTGAAATTAACAGCACTATTCTCCTATAGTTCTCCATGAAATAAATAGCTGATATTTATTTTTCAGATTTGGAGATTAACAGTTTCTGTGTTCGAAAAATCTACAATGATGGAGGGGGCCCATATTCTAGATCCGCCGGGCCCGTAATTTCTCTCTACAGCCCTGCATGTAGTATGTGTTACCAAAAACATCGCGAAACATCAAGTTCTAAACATTCTCAACCGATTTAAAATCTGAAGAGAGTGATATTAGTTATAAGAAATGTCTCATCACACTGTTAGGTGGATTAAAAGCGTTTTTTAACAACGCGCAAAGATTCAGTATGATTTTGATCGTTTGTATTTTAGTCCCCCCTTAAACACGTCCAGTACTGGGCTGACTACCAAGAATCACTATAGATTAGCTTCGCTATAATATAACTCAATCTGCTAGCCCACAAAAATCTCCAACTAACCCCCGCCTTTACGTAGGCGCAGATCCAGTTGAGTCTGCCCGTGCTTTTGCAATACCTACAAAGCATGCTGTCAGGTGCGTTACTGATAAAAATCACGTATTTGGTATGACAATTCCCCCCGTATCGTCAATCGAATGAGCACACAAACAAAAAATAAATTAATTTGTCCCTACGCAAACCCACAATCAGCGCACACAGGTCACACCCTGCAGTGCTGAATTCAATCCAAACCCACACTGCTCACCGCATCGTGTACACGCAACCCGCGCCTATCGCATTGCTATACATACATCGTACATGCACAGTCTCAAATCACCCAGCAGACTGCAGAGCGCCCCTTTAACTTTGTATACAGCGAGAAAACGCACCGGAAAAATTCGTGCACGGCTTAAGCGGGGGTAATTGAGAGTATTAGTATTAGTATATTCATTATTTTTCTATATGATAATGCCACAATTGAACAATGTTTCTTTAAATTATCAAGGTAAATTACTGCAAATTGAGTGAGTGACAGTGAGTCGCCTGGAGGCGCCTCTTCGAAAAAGTTGTTGTGCGGTGTACAGTATATTTCAAGATTTACCATTGGATTAGATTTTAAATTTTGCAAAGTTCTTTTTCACATAATTCTCCAGGTGAATATAGGTGCTTTTATTATTTGCTCGATTTTTAAATGTTTGGTAGCACTATGAAGCCAAAAGTCCGATTTTTGCTGAAAAAGTCGATTGGCATGTTATTGTAAAAATAAAAATATTGATGATTTTGTAAAGAGATCCTACAGTGACCTGGGCAAAGATGTGAAAAAGAACAGTGTAAAACTGTAAAACTATTGGTCCAGGGGATTATGCTGTACACCGCATTATTTAGAAGAATCTCCAGAAGATTCGCTCTCAATCACCCAATTTTCAATATTTTGCAGTCAAAATTAAAAAAAAAATATTGTTTGAATGTTGCATTTTGGATGAAAATTAACTCAAGAGATTAACACTCTCTGTATCGCTTAACATTTTTAAGAACGACATTTTGCATTTCTCAATAGTTTTTCACTGAAAATGTTTTTCCCCTTCCTTATTTTTGTGTGCGGGCCATGACTGCATAATTGCCGAAAATCCTTATTGTCTACCGTCTATTGCTTGTCGGCTGCTCGACCTTCTGTGAAAGCTGTCCCTCAATATCAGCTTCTTCCTCCGACCAGCCTAGATAAGTCGGTAATGTCGGTATTGGTTGCTTCAATCGGCTAAGAACTACACTACGGACCACCTGTGCCGGTGGTAAAAAACCCACAGAATAGGGTTCATAGTGTCATACGACCCGTGCTATGGGTAAAATTGAGGAGGTGGTTTAAAATATTCCCAATGGAAAACGGAACCTGGGAGCAACTAAGTGAACTCTCCAGTATGCTGCATTACGCAGCGGAACGTTCGCTCTACCAAGTGATTTTTTTCGCCGATGATCGATGATTATTTTTCGAATTTTTTGTTGGCTAGGAGTTTGCTGAAACTTTCGGCTGTTAGTAGTTCGATGAAATGTTGCTGGATTTCGATTATCGAATTTCGATGTGTACAGACGAACCTACCCAGAAGCCGCGTGATATTCGACCAAGAATTGAGCCACTTGCTTTCTGCACCCATGACGTAGCAGGCGACTGAAAGCAGGAGTCAAGGTGTAGTTCCATGCCGATAACTTGATGGCTGAAGGGTCTAAAATAAACCAGTCGCGCACGGAGCATTTTGGGTTTTGTCCTAACTTTAATATGCGACACACTGAACCATTATTTACTTCGCAAATCGTAGGAATCAAATGATCGTGTCCCACTTAAACCTGATATGGCTCACTAAATTGGTTCAAATACCAACTTGCTTGGTGTCGTCTAGTTGCTGTGCAATGTATGATGAAAAGTAAATGTACAGTTTTCTAATGAACAATGGCTAGAATAACACAAATAAATTTCCAGCATAAACGTACAGTAACTATGAATCTGTCTCGATTTATGCAGGTAGTTAAAGCTTCCCAAGCACTGATTCAAGAAAAGTTTTTTCACTTCTATATTGAATAGTTACTTAACACTGCCTTCATTGCTTACAACAAGACAGGCATGACTAACCCACGTGAAATGACTCGTGCATGCATTCTTGCAATTGACGCGTGTCTCATATCGGAGCTCACAACTCGTGACATCTGTGCAGTCACAGTTCCACTGACTGTCGGAAACATTGACAAAAAGTATATATATTGTTCAGCATACCTAAGAGTTATCTCCCTCTGGTGATATCAAAAGCGTTGTATCATATTGCAGCAGAAGTAGGGTTCCACTCATTCTTGGCAATGACGCAAATGCTTATCACATCACCAGTTAAGACATCAATCTGAGAGACTCTGAACTAATGGAGTACATGAGTAGTAAAAATCTTCATTTTCTAAACCAACTTTTCCGAGGTCTGGTAGGGGTGTTAGACATAACGCTACGCTTTGAAAGAATTTCGCACGAGCAGGGAAATCGGCAGGTTTCAAATGAAATCGATCTGAGTCGAATGGTATATGATACTCGGCCCTCGGTTGGAAAATTGATTTTTGGAGGAATTGCATAATCTTTCGATATTAGAAACAATCATACAACTGGTTGTTCTATCCGAATTACGTAAGGCACATCGATAAAGTTGTTCCCACCGCTACGACTACATGCTGGTGTTTTAATTCACTCGAGTCTTAAGCAACGCCATTCAATTCGAGCTCATTTGCTGGGACGTAGACTCTGCACTTCCTCGGTCAGGACTCTGGACATCTCCAATAGTTGCTTTGTCCTTGGACAGAATAAAGAGCACAAAAGGCCCGATTGAGGAGCATGGTCATAGTTTTGGCCGACCAGTCGATTTTAATTTCGACATCCAACTCATTTTGATGCATATTTTCGTCAGAGGAAGTTATTTTTGCTCGGACCCAGGGCTTAGTTCAAAATAGTAAGAACGACAAGGATCGGAATAGTAATATAACAGTAGTACTTAACTTTGTTCAAAGGTATCCCGGTGGCTCCCACAGAAAAGAAGTAGCGTTTCTAATGCTAGAATAACGGCTATTCTCACACAAAAATAAAAATAAATTAGTTATGAAATTTGAGTTTCGACTTCGTCTCATCAGAATCCGAAACCAGCTTAGTGACAAGACTAAGCTACCACCGGACTGACACTAGCTCAAAAAAACGGAGACGCTAATCGTGTTTTTGAGCAAACCGTGATGTCGTCGTGGTTTGGCTTAGCAAGCCAGTCGAAACGCAAATTCCATAACTAATTTAGTTATAGGTTTTAAGCTCTTCGCGCGCAAAGATGGTTTCGAACAATTTTCTCTTTAATGGAGAAAAAATAGTTTGTACCAAAATTGTTATCAACTAAGGAAAAATATAGCATCATATATCATGGGATCAATTTGGTAAAATGTTTAAAATGTCGGTTTCTATATCTTTCATCAATGAAAAACTTCTTGGTGGATGCAAATCAAGCAACAATTGATGATTTCTCAAATGGTTGGTTTGAAGATTTTTTGGTTGAAGTGTATTTAGGAAAATATAAGTATCTCTTAAAGGTCTATCGAACCTATTTTAAATTTATTTTAACCAGTGAAAAGAAATTGAAATTGAGCAAATTTGAAATTATGTGCAAAATATAGAATGAATTCCTTTGTGATGATTTACGTGAGAGCTGAACCGAGTTCCATTTCCACAATATAAATACCAGCTCGATTCCCTACACAACCGCCACGTCCTGTAATAAGACAGCCCGGGTGATGACCGTAATCTCTGTCGGGGAAGTGCCACCATTTAAAGGCAATTATTATCAAAACAAGCAGCACAGCTTCGTGCGCAACCGGCAAGTGCCATCCACATACGGATGCTAGGTTGCACTGCAGTAGTAGCTAGCTACATTCAAAAGGCTTCTGGAGCTTCTTGCGTAAACATCCGCGAACCTGTTCGAACCACCGCACGAGATGCACATCCGTACGTATTTAAGTTAGCCGCAAGGTGATGCACATGGTTGTCGTGATTAATGAATGAATTTTCACCGCCGGGGCACATTCGCGTATCTCGCAATCAAGAAGCGATTCACTTCACTACTTCAAAGAAATGCTCAAGGGGATTACCGTCGTGCCCTTCTGGCTCCATTTCTACCCTCCACCGTTGTCGATCAGTTGAGCTGATTCAATTAGAACTGACCGCACTCCCATTGGACCAAACGTCAGGTGAACCAGTTTTCACTCTCTACTACGATCGATCTCTTCGCTGGATGCTGGATGCAGCGAATGAGAGATGCAACGCGTCCAACTGCATCACCGGATTTAATTGCTGCGCGCCGCGGAAGGAAGCAGAAAACTTTCTATTTCATTATTTATTGTCCACCGACCGCAGTGCGGCGCTTTGCACTATTTCTGCTACCTCTTCTTCTTCTTCTTCTTCATGATCCAGCTTGGGAACTTGGAAACGGTATCATATAACATCGATTGCACTCGGATATGAACCGTTTCTGATCACTTGTCGTAAAACATGAGTTTATGCTTTTGCGCGGTGCGGGCATCTTTTGCACTACACGGTCACCAACCGCCGCATCGCTTAAACGTGGACCCCGGGGAAGGGTGGAAGAAAAAAAAAGCGAAGCCGTTGGTTTGCTGCTACATCATCTTTTTGCCATAAATAGTGAAATTGCCCACTTGCATCGGATGGCAGTTTCGATCTTGTTATGTGACTCGTATTTTCACTAGTTTCCACATGTTTATGGTTGTTACAAAAGCGGTAGATCATTATTTTGTCCAGCCTCAGCGGGATCCGCAGTCCATCTAACCGAACGACCGGTGAGTGTAGTGTTTGGGATCGTAAACCCGCCAAGTGAGTGGTGCAATGAACGAGCTGGATTGTGTTCCTGCTCGAATTGGAGCAATTGAAGCTACGAAATAATTGCGATGGTAAATTGAAATTGGTAGAATATGGCCCCTACTTTAGCCCTAATTGACTGCGAATCTCTGTGGGATAGAGTTGTACGCCGTAGTCAGTTGGACCCATAATGGATTCATTGCCCTAAACCTAACAGCATAAACATATACTAAATTGAGCATTTCTCTTTCTTCTTCTATTCTTACAAGCACATCGGAGACACCGACTGTCAAGATAACGTGAGTTGGTACGAATCTCCAAAAACTCCAAAACAGATTTGTAATGATAATTTTTTAATTAAGTACAGATTTCAACCGCTATCAGCTGCTATCGATCGACGGAGGTCGTTGGAAGCTTGTTTTACCACGGTCATATGGTTATTTTCGGCGTTGCACCAGAGCTTCGTTACGCTGCCCGGTTGAGACTGCATTGTCGTAAAAACGGAAAATAAATTAGTTTTGATAAAGGATTAATTTCGGATTTTGTCATCTCGGTTTGAGGTCAGCAAATTCTGCCGACCCGGGCAGCAGTTAAAGGGAATAATAAAATAAAAAAAGTCAGCGCCAGATTCCCAGGCAGGCATCTTTTTGCTGAACCGCGAATTCGAATAGGGGCGTACAAATCCATCCTACCCAGAACTGGCAGGCATGGGACGGGTCCCCCTGTTTGCGCTTTTTGTGGTTCGCGCGCCGGTTTGGATGGAAGGATGGAATGAATTAATGGCGAACTGGGAGGAAAATTGATTGAAATTAAATAACCATCAACGGTACAATTTATAACTGATAATTGATACCGAAGCTTAATGAGGCTGTTTTGCAACAGAGTTGTTGTTGGGTTGCTGGGTCGGGTCCACCGTCGCTTTTTTTTCTCGCGAGCAGATGAAACCGTGGAGATAGATCTTCTCAGGAGAGTTGGTAATTTGAGGCAATTTGCATCAGCATTCCGAATGGAAGCGTTATTGCTTTATTTGAGGCAATTGTTCCGTAACGCTGGCTTCTGTTAATTGGAGTGTGTAATTTTGTTTTTTGCAATCACTTTCAATTGGATGTTTAATGTTCTGTAATTGATCAAAATGACAGCTTTTGTTTCTGGTCAGTTGGTAGATATCAGTATCAATACAATGTCCCATGTTTGTGGACATTGGTAAACCAAGACATATATGTCACGGATCAACCACTTTCCAAAATCATTGTATACATACAAGTTTAAATTTTCTTGCATCGTTCAAATCATAGTGCATCTTTTGTTTTTAATAAAAAATGAACCAGGAACTAATTTTTAACTAATATAACAATAAATTATAGTAATTGTTGCGGCGATCACAGTGTCTAACGTTGAAATATAGGGTAAACAGGTTTAATTTGACCTCATCAAGCAAAAAAATATTTCATCGTTAGGCACTGTGATCTCCGCTTCAATTACTCTTGTTTATTGCTATATTAGTTAAAAATTAGTTCCTGCTTCATTTTTTTTATTAAAAATAACCTAATACAACACTGATAGAATATATTCGTAAATCTCTAGGAATTAGTTTCGTACAGACAATTTTCATAAAATATACGAATTTTTCGTACATATAATGAATTGTTCGTAGTTCTATTGAAATATTTTTATTTTTTATTACGAATTTTTCGTGAGTACCACGAAACGACTTTCGTTGGCTTACTACGAAACAGCATCAATCGGCAAACGAATTGTTCGCTGCTATATACGAATATCTTTATAATATTTACGAGTACTATTCGTCAAACCGTCAACGTCAATAGAGGTAGAATATGGAGTCCTTGTTGCTATACGTCAGATAATTGTTGATCATCACGACGGTCGGACTATTTAGTAGCCGTATCCGTGCTCGCCAGTTTCAGGAAGATTTCCTGAACCTCTTTCGCTTCCAGTTGATCCAGAATCCGGAGCTGTACGGATTCAATTGAGCCATCGCGAACTGCTTGTTGGTTTTGTATGAATAAGATTGAGTTTTTCTCTGCCGGAGCAATGTCGAAATAATATGCCATTTTTTCTGCTCATTATATTATTGAAGAATTTATAAAAAGAACAAGTTCACGCGCATCACTATCTTTAACCTTTTAGGTATACGATCAAACATATTAGTCAACGCACCTATCCACCGCTTTCTAACCATCCTTCTCCCGGCGGCTCAAACAATCTGCTCCAGTACCAGATCCTGCACCGAAACTTGCGATTCGTCCATATCGAAATCGATGGTGCTTGGTTGATTGATAAAGATTCTCACCTTTTTCTTAGTCCGTGAGAGGGCGGTGCTTTGAACTTGATGGCACTGATTTTGACCAGCTGATTGAAGGTAATCGAAATGATCAATTGTTCGTCACAATTGGACACCAGATGACCACCGCTGGAACTGAGCGCATTCACCATCGGGTGGTCGTTCGATTCGTTCAAACATTCGCACTGGTTCTTCTGGATGAAGGTGTTCAAGTCCAACATTCCATGACCGTAATCTTCTACAGATTAATCCACGCTGGCGACGTAATGTTTCTGTATTTTGGCTTCAGGTCCATTAATGTCTGCACCCTGCATCCTGTCAATCTTTGTTCTGGCTCGGTAGAAAATAAACATTGGCATGGTCGACACGGACTGGGACGGCGCCGTTTCGGCACATCTGTCGACGTCCACCTTGAGAAACACAGCCTTTGGATATTTCGCCGGAAGCTGATCGAACAAATGCGATATTATTATTATTATTTATTAAGGCTTTAACCTCGAGGGTCATTCGCCATTTTGAAAATAGTTAACATTTAACATGCGATATGTTTCAGAACGGTCCACACCAAGCTGCGGTAAAATCCACGACGACTAATTTTCCTCCGGCTGTGGCTAGTTCGGTTTGGAAGTGAGCTTCATTGGTGATTGCTTTAACAACCATGCTGTATGGTTTCTTTCACTGCTATCGGTTAGATGAAGATTCTAGTTACCGGGCCACTACTTTACCCGGAGAAATTAATTACTTAATTAACGAATAAACACACAAAATTTATCTAATCGAGAATGACGAGAGATGAATGATGAAAGATGAATACGAAAACTTCTCTTAGATTAACGAAATGAATTCGTGCGAGCAACGAGATTGTTCGTAGTATATACAAATGTTTATTAAAATAAGCAAAACTTTTTTTTTAATGTCGTTTTTAACAACATTCGTGTAATGTACACTAAATAAGTAAAATTTACGAAAACTTTCGTTCATCAAGCGGCCATTTCTTCACACCACAGTAAAATCGATTTGGCCACATCGATTTTTTTAAATTAAAAAAAATCGATGTTGTCAAACATCGATCCCAAAAGATCGACTGAGAACAATAAGAGGCTAACAAATACGAAAACTTTTCTAAAATAAACGAAATGAATTCGTGCAACCTACGAAGTCGTTCGTAATATACGCAAACATTTATTGAAATAAACGAATCATTTCGCTTCATTCGCGAAAAATAATGTCGTTGTCAACGATAACATTCGTGGCATGTACACTTGATAAGTAAAATTTACTAATACTTTTGCTCATCAAGCGTCTATTTCTTCACACCACAATCTTTCTAGTCCTCAATAGAGGTGAGGAGGTTGAAATAAAATCGATTTTGCCAGATCGATCTTTTTAGTTAGTTAAAAAAATCGTTGTTGTCAAACATCGATCCTAAAATATCGATTGAAAAAATAATATGCTAATGAATACGAAAACATTCGTAAGATGAACGAAATAAATTTGCGTGAGCAACGAAATCGTTCGTAATATACACAAACGTTTATTAAAATAAACGAAACATTTCGTATCATTCACGAAAAATAATGTCGTTATCAACGATAACATTCGTGCAGTGTACATTAAACGTATAAAATATACGAAAGCCTTCGTTCACCAAGCGGCCAGTCTTGTCCATGAAATGAACGAAACCTACTACCCAAGTAGCAAATCGCAACTAGTTTTAATCGTCTAAGTCCAAACTATGTTGCAACGAGAAAACAATAAAGTTATTTTTGTTGCACTGGTCGAACATAGATAACATCAAGGTTATTAAATAACATCTTTTGTCACCAAATGGTCATTTATGTTGCCAGCTATAACATCTTCAATAATGTTCCAAACTGATTGCTGATGCTGAAGAGTTTGTTGAAATTTAGTTACGATTTTGATTTTGTGATATATATTTTGACAATTTCACATTTGTCCAACACCAAGATTCATACTGAAAACGTTTCAGTTTACAAAGTCATATTCGTGTTATACGTATGTATCCGTCACATACCATCATTACGCCTTTCAGCACAAACTCACATGTATTAACAAAATGCTTTCGCAACACTGGATCAACAAATTCACAACTAATATTTAGCAAAACGAGAAATAAATAGTATTTTGGTTGGCATTACATTGCGAAAATTCACCGACGACACTTCATGCGCTCCACTTGACATTATAGAGGCATTGAACTGTACGGTGGCGCCAACTATAAAATGTTCGGTGTTTTGGAAAATATAAACAAATAGCAGGTATGTTATTACTGATTTTAAACGAAACGATTAAATCCTTTCCACACAGATCATATAATTAATATATTAGAAAATAATTTTGGAACTGAGAACAAGATGGGTGGATCGAGTAGTATGAACTTGAAACAAATCATTTACTTAGAGTACCTTCCGAAAACAAAATAGCGTTATCTTAGGAGTAATACTATTTAGAAAATTCCTTGTTTAATATGTGAAGCGTCTGAAAATACTAGTCCATATATTAATTTTCAATTTCTTTTTTTGTAATTGTTTTGCTGAATGACATTTTGTCTATGAATGCAAAAATTTCTTGAGAACTCCACCCGGAAAGGGGGCCGTCAACAAACCGTGTAGACAAAATTCCGGCATTTTTAGATCCACTCCTCATGAAAAAATCTGCGCTTAAGCTATGTTCTCGAATTTTGATATTTTACATAAAACAACTACTATTTTAGACGAGGCTAATTTTTGGTTAAATGGGTATGAAAAAACAAACAAAAGGATGTTGTCGATATGATGAGTGGCCAAGAAACTCCATGGCATCCTATAAATTTTGTGTTTTTCTTCAAAAAAGTTGTAGAGAACTGCTTGTTTCCAAATGTTGCCCTTCAAGGTTTGCAACACCTTTAGTTTCAGTTTTAGTCGTGTAATAAGTCATACGGCTGACCATCGATTAATTGAAACCAGTGCTGTGCAATCTCACGATGGTCTTTGAATTGTGACGGTAAATATGAAGTGACCGTATCACCACAAAAATGACAGTTATTTCATTTCCATTTTCCTCGGATAGTGTTTCAGTTAACTATCTCTCACAGAAGCCGTGCGAGAGAGAACGCATTGAAATGATAGACAGATTGAGTACCATTTGTTTTGGATTGGTATGGTGAACTAAATATTATCAGTGTACTGTATTCAGGCAGCATGCGGTGCTTTGTTGATTTTTTCTCCACCTTTCAGTTTCTTTATGCATAGCTTTTTTATGTGAAACCGCCTGTTTGTTAATTCTAGCTCGTTGTTTGTAATAAGATGACCGTCATAACCGTATTTATATTGTTAATAAAACGACGGTCAATTTCCCTTCCTCTCAATAATGATTCCAATGAATGAGAGATTCAGAAGAGAACCGTCTGACTGTTGTCAATTCATTGGAATGAGAACCGTAACTCAAAAAAGCATCGCTTACTGCTTTAACTGCTAACCGTTTCATTCTCTTTTGTCTAGCTGGTTTGCCATCAGTACCGTGAGGGAGCTCAGCACTGATTGAAACCTAGTTCGAATATTGAAAAAGAGTAATGTGCATTGACCGCCTGCTCTTGCGCTTCGATACCATTCGAATTTATGTCTCTCATAATCTCAACAACTGATGAGCTAGATGCCATAACTGAATACTGTGGAACTGGGTGAACTAAGGAAAGTTCGGTTCAATGGATTGCCATTTGTAATGATTCACAAGATTGCGAAAACTGAAATAAGGCCATTACAAATATTTTTTAAAAATTTTGTCACCCCCCCCTTCAAAATCACTGAAAAAAATCAGGGGGCAAATAATTTTTTTAAAATAACCAAAATTCAAAAAATTGTCACGTTTTATAGAACAACAATAGTTTCCATAGAGTTTTGCTTTTCGTAACTGAAAACTATTATGGTAGTTTTAGAAATTACCATCCCATAATAATTTTTATTTTGACCATTCTCGGGTAAATGTGAAGTTTAAATGAGATCATCGATCCAGTCCAACATCAAATGAAACGTTTGCTGGTCGCGGAAGGAAGGACCCATCTGTGTATTATCAAACAAACATCTCATGGAAAGGGTAATACAGACCGACTTCTGAATCGATTCCATTTTAAACGCAACAGTCGATAGAGACATAATCGATCGTTGCATTCGAAAATAATTTCGATAAGGAAACAATCTGAATTCAAATCTGACTCCAGGAGATTTATATGTGATTCAATATTTAATATACATGAGCTTTACCGAAAGGTTTTTGACATTTAAAGATTTCATATGGGATCGTAGTGTTCATACCGTATTTCCGCCATATGTGTGATTCTTATGAACTTGATCAGATCAAAATCTGCTACCAAACCTTCCATTTAAGGCTAAGCTTGTGAAAATTGAATAAGCCGTTTTCCAAGAAGCCGAAGAGACATTAATTCTGAAAAATTCCAAGAACCAGAAACATGCGAAATTTTCGAGATAGACGCTGGAATCAAAAGAACTTTGTCTGGCCATCAGCGATCAAGAATGCTCTAGCAAAGCTAAATATAGGTCTTACAAATAATGGTATCATCGGCACTTACCGCAGGAAGAACCGGGAATCCATTATCGATGTCAATTTTTGTAGCCTTGGAGTAACCGGAAAGATGGACTGAAAAGTGTGCGAGGATATATCCACAGCGATCACCAAGCGATTTGGTACAGCATTGATAACAGGACTATGAACTACACATGAATATGAATATGTAGGAGATATATAAACGAGTGAAGATGGAAAGCAGCGATTTTTCACAGGAACGTGTCCGTCGAAGAACTTGAATTTGAGGGTATCCTCTTCAACCTAAATACGAACGAGTACACGGCACTACTAACAAAGGCGTGTAATGCGACCATACCAAGGGATGGGAAACTGAGAAACGGTCGCCGGGTGCAATACGACGATTATCGATCTACGTATAAGTTGCCTCCGAGCTTGGAGAAGAAGTCGGAGATCACTTCGTTTTCTCATCTCGCTCAGTTCATAAGCTAGAAATCGCTCCGCTGCAATAGCAGGGCAAGTAATCAAATTTACCAGCGCGACGCATGGCAAAAATTGATTCCTTCTGCCTAGTGTGTGATACGTGAACAAACAATGAGTGACAATGCCAAGCAAAAGTATATCACGATGCGGGCAAACTGTGTTGCTGTTGACTACACGAAATGTCCGGTAATACCATCAATTCATGAAGGGGAGCAAATGTTGAAGGTGAACTTGAAGTTCAACGTAGCTTGCGGTACTTTATGCGGTGCAATTCCACCATTTACGTCATGCGGTACTGAATATGTTAAAAAATATTAGTCAAGCAGAATCATTCGCTTCCCAGAACAACATGAAACACGTCATCGAATGTAATGACATTTTATACAGTATCCCAACGTATATAAATGTTGACATGACCTGGCACCACGTACTAGTTCCTTCGCTATCAAACAAATCCTGTCAAAATACGGAGAGGTGAATAGTGTTAAGGAAGATAGTTGGAGGAACTTCTTCCCAAGACTCCGCAACGGAGTACGTGTGGTGAGAATGCGTCCGACAAAACCTATTCCCTCTTACTTGACTTTCACATGCAAATCACCTCATGGTGTTGAATATTCTCATCGAACACTAGTCACGCACCCAGGACAGATTCCTACCTGTCAATATCGTGATCATCCGCTACACCACGGGAAACCTTGCGCAGAGACTGCTAAAGAAATTCCACCTGATACGACCAAAGCCGGTATACAATCATCGTATGTTAAATCACAACCAGTTGGTAAACCAACGACTGCAGACCGGACATTCACAAACACCAGCTCAACAACGATCGGCCCCAGTACCACTCAACAAACTGCCATTACCAACAGCGAAGTAACAACGATTACAGCAAATGTTTCCAAACCAACACCACCAATAAGGAATCTAATACCGATGAGGAAGGATTTACAATAACGACCCGTAAGCACAAACAACAAATAAGAACATCCGACGATGAGCAAGATGAATGCAGTACCGATATTGACATGGACGTAAACGAAAACGCGAGAGAAGACGGACCAAATGACCCCCAATGTGCGCTCCACGGCTCAGTTGTGCTAACGCATTGAGCCGTGTCAAATCTATTTAAAATTAAAAAGAAGTCAGAAAGCTCGAGGGAAGCGAGCTGCAAGAACCGCTCTTAACAAAGCAGTCACGCTGTACAAGAAAGCCTTGCCACAAAGCCAACGCGAATTTCCTTAGGAGAGACCTACAAAGTTGGCATAACAAAGATAAAAGGCTCAGCTCCACCACCTGAAAGGTGCCCGGAAAAGATGGAGGTCACCATTGAAAGGTTTTCCCCACAACATGAATCTATTTTCGCCGTACAGTGAGGAGGATGATCACAAAGATGAAGATCGATTTACCAACAGACAGCTTATCGAGATGGCGAAAGCCATAAAAGTGAAGCGATACATGAGAGCCCGGATATGTTCAAAACGATCCGATAATTGGAAGCGACAAAAGCTGATGTTGCTTCCGATGCCGGGACAACATGGAAATCTTCCAGCGTAGTCAATATATCCCTTGGTAATGTTAGAGAGAAGGAGTAATCCTGAACAAGCTAACGAAGTACGCGGACCGTGAGAACGGCATCTCGTGTAATTCGGCTTCCTTATAGGCAGGTCTACAGTGAAATCCATCCAAACGGTTGTGGGAGCTGTGGAGACAGCAAAGATAAGGATATCGTTTTTGCGTGGTGGTTCCCTTAGGCGTGAAGAATGCTTCAATAGTACTAGCTGGGAAGCAATCGCCCATTCGCTGTACAGCATGAGTAACTCTGCAGGATAGTATAGAGCTACTTTCAGTACCGAACACTGATCTACGAGACAGACAAGGGGGAATCACAACTACAACTGACGTTCCTCGACTCGACGCTGTGGAACGCAGTGTACGATGGAGTATTGAAGCTGAACCTTCCCAGAGATATAACGATTTTCGGCTTCACGGATGATGTGGTGTTCCAAGTAATCGGACAATCGCTAGAAGAGGAGACACTCGACACGGAGACGATTGCCCATCATAAAACAGAGTTGGTGATGACTAGCAGCCGAAAGACAGCGCGGTCGGAAAATATATCATCGATTTGAACTTTTAAAGTCACGACGATTATGTTAAGGGGAAGGCTGTGAGAGCAACCACAGCTTTGCTTGAGGCGCCAGTGTACTGGGTACCACGATCCAGCGGAAATCGCTGGACCGAGCAGACTAGTTTCACCGTCAGGGACAAGATCGAGTAGGTCGAGTGAAGCACTAGCGGTGGGTCGTCGAGTTTTCAACGAACCGGAAGCAGCGAATCATCCGGTATCGCCGAACCGTCCTCGCCAAGTACTGGTTGGCCCTTTGAGTAGGATTTATTGACTATGCGAGTAGATTGCGACAAAACTGGAAGCTAAATGACTCGCGCAACAGGCATCGGCATCGGGAGAACTTCCGACGAGGAATTGAGATGGCTCGCGAAAACAGGAACTAAATGGTTTACAGAAACGGGAGCCAAATGGCTAACGGAAGTTCATCACTGCGATTAGCCGGATATGTGTTCGGAGCTAAACCGCTCTAATGTATCATTTTGTCTTAAGACTGAATCAGCCTCTCCACGATATAACACTTCGATGCAGTCTCGTGGAACAAAAGGAAGAAACGAAAGTGAGGACTGTTAGTAGTGGTTAGGCACAAAAGTGAGTCCCACCTAGGGCCAATGCAGTTTTGAAGCTATTTAACCATACTATAAAACATTAATTAAAAGGTTAAAAGCGACTAAAAGAGCCGCTCTGAAGAAGTACTCCAAGTTTGGGGGCTACGTGCTGCGACAACACTACGTTCATGTTAACCAAGTCTATAAAAAGACATCGAAGCGTTGCCATGCCGATTACTTGCGAAACGTGCAACGTAAGTTGAAGTCCGAACCTAAAACATTCTGGAAGCATGTAAACGAGCAAAGAAAGGAATCCGGGTTGCCTTCAACGATGAGCTATGGAGGACGTATGAGCTCTAGTTTACAGGAGATCTGCCAACTATTCTCTGAAAAGTTCGTGAGTGTTTTCTCCAACGAGAAACTGACACCGACCCAGGCTTCACGCGCGGCTCTCAATGTACCTCAATCATACCAGTCTTTGAACTCTATCAATATCGACAATAATATGGTACAACTGGCGATTAGCAAAATGAAGGCTTCAACCTCGGCAGGCCCAGATGGTATACCAACTATTATTTTTAAAAATGCTCTGCCGGTCTAATTGAACCTCTTTGTCATCTGTTTCAATTGTCGCTATCAACCGGAGTATTTCCCGAACTCTGGAAATCCTCCTTCATGTTTCCAGTTCACAAAAAAGGTGATAAAAAGGTAGTTGACAATTACCGTGGTATTACAACGCTAAGCGCAGTTCCCAAGCTGTTTGAAATGGCTGTGTTGGAACCCATCTCCAGCCACTGCAAACAGTATATCTCCGAGACTCAGCATGGATTTATGCCGAAACGTTCAACATCTACGAATCTTCTGTCGTTCACAACATATGTTACAGATGCTATGTCGGACGGCCTTCAAACTGACGTTATCTACACGGATCTTTCCGCTGCTTTTGACAAGATAAATCACGCTATTGCAGTGGCAAAATTGGATAGACTTGGCTTTGATACTAATATTCTCCGTTGGATGCAATCGTATCTCAGTGATCGTCGTCTAGCAGTCAAGATAGGTGATTGTGTATCCGAAGAGTTCTTTGCTTCATCTGGTATTCCGCAAGGCAGCCATCTCGGTCCATTGATTTTTCTTCTGTATTTCAACGACGTTAACTTTTGTTTAGAAGGACCACGGTTGTCTTTCGCCGACGACCTAAAGTTATACCATAGAATACGGAATACTGATGATGCAGCTTTCCTTCAACGCCAACTGGAAACCTTTGCAGAATGGTACGAGATCAACCGAATGACCCTAAACCCCAAGAAATGTACGGTCATTACGTTCTCGAGGAAAAAAACGCCAATTCGATTCAATTACTGTCTAGCTGAATCCACAATTGACAGAGCGAATTGCGTCAAAGATCTCGGAGTTTTTCTCGATGAACAACTGACGTTTAAACAGCATATCAGCTATATTGTCGCAAAGGCATCACGCTGTTTGGGGTTCATAACGAGAATATCTAAGCACTTTTCAGATATTTACTGTTTGAAATCTCTCTACTGCTCACTCGTTCGATCAACTCTGGAATATTGTTCAGTTGTGTGGAACCCTCATTATCTCAACGGTGTCCATCGAATTGAGACAGTACAGCGCAGATTTGTTCGGTTTGCCCTTCGTCGATTGCCTTGGAGCAACCCTCACCAGCTGCCAAGTTATGAAAGCCGGGGTTTGCTTATTGGACTCGATACATTGCAAGTGCGACGGGATCTATTCCGTGCTATGACGATTTCGGATATTTTGCAAGATCGAATTGACTGCCCCGAGCTTCTCAGTGCGATAAATTTGAACGTTCGCCCTCGCGCCCTTCGCAATAATTTATTCCTCCGATTACCTCTTCGCCGGACTAACTATGGAGTAAACGGTGCCATCATTGGTTTGCAGCGGACCTTCAACAGAGTGTCATCCGAGTTCGATCTTCACATTCCACGTAGCAGATTACATGTTGACTTTTTAAATAGATTAAGAAATTATCATTAGGACCATACTGTGTCTGTTGATATTAATTAATTATAAATAAATAATTATAAATAAATTATAAATAAATACAGACATTTTCAGATATCGACGAACTGAACCTAGTGGTATATGACACTCGACACTCCGGGTGTAGCTTAAAAAGTCGAGTTTCAGAGTGATTGCACAGTCTTCCTTATATGAAAAAGGCAAAAAATGAACTGATGATTGCTATACATTTCATAAATCCGTACGACTATCAAATGAATTTCTGTGATGTGGCTACCTACTGCGCAACAAGATGGAGAAAAATGCAAAGATTTCGAAGATACACACGGAACCGAGCCGAATTACTATCATGTACCAAACAAACAAATCTACAAGCTTTCAAGCACAAGCGATAAACCAAAGCTGATGTTTCCACTAGAGTTCGAAAAAGTATAGTATGCACAGGATGTACGTTCACCAGGCTACTGTATACGAAATACGCAATAGAAAAAAATATCAGAGAAAACCATATCTGAGATGAATAATTCCATTGACGCACACTTTACCTTTGGATTCATTCCAGAATGTTTTCCAAAAGTCCATAAGTGAAATGTTGCAATCCTGTTTCTGTACATTGTTATCAAGCAGGTTCACCTTTGACCGATTTTCATGCCTTGTGTGTACAGTTGGTCCATGTGCCGCCACAACGGAATGAAAACTATTCAAGCAACCAAAAGTTAATACCTTAATGTACTCTTAAATGTTTACATTAAGCTCTAGAGAACTTTCAAGCTTTTATTGGGAATTTAGAAATTGCACTGTTCGGAAAATTATTTAAAACGAAAACTTTAGCATCTCTTTCCTATGTGAACTTTTGATTGATTCAGTAATGTTTGCTTGAATTTTTCTAGTAAAACAAATAGCTCAACCCTGCTATACGAAATCACCCTGCGGAAACGTCCACGATCGTTCAATCGAAAGAAAATGTAAAAAGAAAAAAAATGTGTTTATTAAAATAAATATTTATTTTTTGTTTGCCCCCCCCCCCTTATTGACTTATTGACATGTTGACAACAATATGATTTCATTTAGCTATTCTCAAATCGTTATTGCAACGAAACGGGTACTAGTTTTTACAGTTTTGCTCAATCATAAATAAGTTGAAAATCAGCCTAAAACTGCGCTTTTTGGGTCGCGCGGGAAGTTAGATGTCAGTTGCAACAGCACCTATTTTTTGTTACCAACTGGTTATGAAATAGTTACTGAAACAAAAATTGCTACTTGGGATATTTACAATGCACGAAAATACTTCGTTGCAGAAAACGATGAATGAATTCGTGCATTGCACGATCAATTTCATTATATTTACGAATTTATGTTATCAGTGAAGTATTGTTACACATTTTTCAAAGACGCTCAAATTCTAGTTTCTTCTTTCACCCAAGGCAATATGGCTCCGGTTATAATGTAATATGCCCCATAACAAAAGGATGGTATGCCTCACAACAATCGGTGAGTATGTCCAACATCAACAGGTTTATAGGCCCTAAACGAATTATTGAAATTTTTATCATGCTGAAAAAAGGTTACACAATATACGAAACTTCGATGCACGTCAAAAAATCAGTATAACTGTTGTTTAAAAAACAAAATTGCTTAAATAGTTACTTTCCTCTCGTGCTAAAATACCATACAGGGCGATTTGTCCGGTAATGAGCTCTTGTGAAAACATGTATAATTCTACGAGCACACATAGATTTGAGCCATTCTAAAAACTTAAATAAGAACTTTAATATTCTAATGAACTACTCGAAATAGTTCTATCAAATCCGACTCTTTCTAATTGGTTGAAATGCATATAGAAAAATAGCAGACAATTACATCGAAATGGCACTTTTGAGACTTTTGTGCATATTGTTGTTTTGCAGCATAATAAAAATGCCGTAGTTTGTACTTAGTACGTTGATTTCATGAAATGCTGCTGTTATCAGTCATTCTTGCTCTTCAGATAATTCGGGAGGACTGGAAATAGAACTGGGGTTTTTTCGCCCCGGTGGGCCGTATTATACCCTCTTCATCTAGTTATTTTTGATTAAGGGGGCATGTTAGACCTGTTTACCGTTCCGTGGAATCCGTTCCGCATGACACCTGTAGAAGTTTTTCCCTGGCATTTTCAACGGGGTTTGTGTTGTTAGAATAACGACACCCACGTGCCAGTTCTGCAGCCTGACGGCATACTACGGTGAACAACGAGCCACTGACAAACAGTCTTCCATTGTTAAACAGCCGATCAAACAATAATTCTAGATAACGCTAAACCAACATCCAGTACACCTAGATAAGGAATAACCACAAACGAAGACGGATACACCAAGGTCACTCAGAAACAACCTACAGTGTAAACTAAAACTGCACTAGCGACAGCGATATGGACGTACACGAGAGCGAGAGAAAAAATGTAGATACACGAATACTATTACAATTTTTGCCTTTCTCATATAGAAAGGTTATGCAATCACTCTAAAAACCGTCAACCTAATCCCGGCCAAATTTTTTTTTGACTGGCATAAGGTTTGTTGATTTCAACAGGGACGTAGTTGGGGGTATACGGAGATTGGTTACCCCCCCCCCCCCTCTACTGTTTACTCCCCTCCCTTTAATATCCCTTTATATCACCCCTCGGACCACCACCCCATCCAGCCCTCATACCCCCCCCCCCCTTCTTCATCTTTAAACTACCACTATATCACAATGCATAGCAAATTAAGCTGGAGAGTCGTTCGTTCGTGGGATTTTCGCCCTTCTTACACATCTACTCCCGCATGACAAAATGAGTTAGCAAGCAGCTAAGATTGAACTAATGCTGATTAGGCTAATTAAGTATGATTTTTTTGTTTCTAGTGTTTCATCGTCGACACAAAGCTCTTCAATTTTGTGGCTGGCAAGCCAATGTGTATTAGTGAAAAGTGTACTAAGAATGTAATAAACATTTCTACAATCATGATGAACATAACCAGCCATAGTTTAGAGAAATGAGAAAGGGACAATTGCACCGCAAGGTGGATTAAAACAGGTTTTGTTCCTGGCTCCCACATATCTTCTCCTTAAAATGAGCAATCTGTCGATTCCGGTTTTTGTCCAGCTCCTTGTGGTCCATTGTCATCCGTTCCAGGAAACTTTGGAAAACGTTTTAGACGGTCGCAAAATATACATATGTTCATCAGTTTTTTTTTCAAGGCGCAATGCAACAACCCAAAATTTTGCATGTGGGTGAACAAAATATTTTCGAGAACGGTTTGCTGATTTTCTTCTATCTAGACTGGAATATTACTGAAAATGTCACCACTAAGCGGGTATGAACAATACACTTTAACGAAAACTGGGCACGATTGAGTTTGTTTCGGTCAAGTATGAAAAAGTTTACGCAAGTTTCATAATAATTAGCGACGCACCCTTTAGTAGCCTAATAATAAGTCATTGTATCACAGGAAAGATTCGCGTTTTATTTCCAAGTCTTCAAAATTAGACGTATTGTAATATCAATTGGAGCAAAGCATTTAAAGAGTATTAATAAAAATTTTTCTCAACTGAATTTACATAACGTAATCCGCAGTTTAGTTGTAGTACATCGCAATAAATCGTGTTCCCTTATACGCAGCTCACCTGGGTTCGAGATTGTTAAGTTTGTTAAGATATATTTGGTATGGTAAGCTATCTGTAACTGTGGCTTAAACAGCGATATTTTCATTTCAATCGGGACCGTCAATTACGAAATTTTCATGATAGAGTGCCTGAAAAAAACGTTTTCCTGAAACAAGGCGATGCTGTTTTGACCAGTTATATGTGCACAGGTAAATTGGTGAACAGAGAAATATATATCTGGTGCATTTTTTCTCGATAACCCAGAATCACCATAAAATAAAATTCAGTTGGCATCTGAAGTGTACATTGAACAGATCATAATTGAATTGATTGAAGCAAACTGCCGAAACATGATCTTATTCCATGAATTGAAATCTAGATCTGGTTGCTATCTTGCTGATATATTTCTTGTTTTCATATTCATCGACATGTCTTAGATAATTATATTAGCCGAGTCACTACTATGATATAGTCCACCCTATTATAGTGTATTTCTATATCACAAATAGTTGTACTTCACGTACAGTTGGATGGGGCTTAATGATCTTAAAATTTCCCGTGAATGATATTACATCTTAAATGAGCTTGTTTGAAAAAATTGTTTTATAACTACATAAACTTCTGTGAAACGATTTTAATGGGACTATTTTATTGCTTTTTACAATTTATTAATTTGCAGATATTTTTATCAAGGTCCCTGTTGAAACGAACTGAAGCGTTCTTCTATGATAACGTGAAAAGTGTTAAATATTATGTACATGATTTGTAAAATAATCGGGTGTAAAATGCTTTACACTCTTATATCAACATAATTATTGTTTGAGCTTTACCTTGTTGCAAAACAGTGAAAACCGCTTGGGCGTTACTTTTCACAGCTCGCTTCCACACAGTTGCAACTGCAGGTACGTACAACACTCCAAATTACATCTTTGTCACGTCAACGTCATTCAGGCAGCAACCGAAAGAAGACAGAATCTGACCGGTAATCTTCCACTCGAGCGATATCCATCTCTCGGTGCGGGTCTCCGCTGCTGGGCTGGCATGATGAAGCTCAACACCGAGTGACCATTCTTGGAGGCTCTCCGGTCGGTCGGTCGGTCGGTTGTTTGTGGCTTCTCTTTTAATTACATGCTATTTAAGCTGATACGCGCGTGGTTACGTAATTTATCATGTAAGTCACCTCTGCACCGTTACCACCCTGCCTGTACCTAGTGCTGCTGCTACCAACTGCTACCAACCACCGACCAGTGACTGACGTAGGGTGCGAGAGACCATTGTAATTATCTTTACGTTTATATTATGCTCTGCACTTCTCGCGGGGTGAGGCTGCAGCACGTTGGCTCCTGGAGATGCTTGAGACATATTCTTGCACCAGTTTCGTGACGATGAAGAAACATCTCTGCTACCGTGTGTAGTGAACTACTACTGCCACCATCTGGCAGAGATCATGTACGATCTGTATGAGGGCTTGTTTTTTTTCTCTATGGAAGCTAGTTTAATGCCGCCGCCGATCACCAGCTAACATACATACTAGTCAGAGGATGACTGCGAATTCCAATGCGTACATCACATCAGATAGCAGCCGCGGCTCGAACTAAGTGGTAGCCACAATTTCATAAATCATATATGGTTTGTTTAAGTCGTTCTGCTTTTTGCTGCTGTGTTGTAACTTCCCAGCGTTTGAGCAAGGTTTTTCCACCGCAGACAGATGCTATTGATGGTGGTTTAAGAAGAGCGGAAAAGGTGGCATGAAAAGTGGCTGGTCTGTGCGGAAACCCTTTTTACCTCACTTGTATGTGTTTAATTTTATAATTCCACACTAAAACCAATCAACGTGATATCTGCGATCGCGTCATCCCACATGCAACGCAGCTTCCAATCAATCGTCACAATTCTTCGAAATACCAGCGCCAGCAGCAGCTGCCACATTACAAAATTCAATCATACCAGTTTCGCGCCTCAACTAAAGGCAACCATCCGTCACTACACTTTCGCTTTCGATGTGCCGTTCAAGACAATTAAAATGCCACCAGTAGCGTAGTGAGATAAAACACTACCGATAAGAGCTGGACTCCGCGTCAGTGCGTCGGCCACCATTGTCGATCGGTTATAGGGTTTCTTTTGAGCATCAAATGTCGTTGGTACTGGTCACGTCCCCGCGTCAAACAGTTTTACTCGTCGTTTTCTGTTCAGTGGTTATAGGGCTAGTGATGGTCAGACCGACATACACCCCGTAGTCTTTTTTCCTGTAAACAAATTTTTAATCAATTAAAAATGACATTTTACATTCATTCGTTAATTTGGACATTGTGAGATACGTTCAACTCACATTTTTTCGTAAATGGTGCGATTGTGCTTTTCCCATGTATCCAAACTATGATTTGTTTGCAGGTTATGTTCAATATAATTGGAAATGGCTATTAGATTGTTATTACGTTTAGCACTAATATACAAGCGTTCGACACCCACGAACTTGATAAGTTACATGTCTACGCTGAAACATTTGAAACGAAAAAATATACTTTTTGCTTTTCTCGTATAAGGAGGTCATGGAAGTATTTTGAAAAAAGGATTGTTTAATCGAGGTCCGGAGGGCTATCGATTTTTTTCCGATCGAAGCTTCGAATCCGATGTTACATTTTGATGAGTACACAGTAAATTCCTCTATTAACTGGAACTCTAAACATGTCAAAATGATAAATATATTAAAACGGGTACACCATTGCCTTGCTTTGTCTAGAATCTCAAAAGGCTTCATTTCAAATGAAAAATACAATACTTTCATTGACTAGTATTGAATTATTTTAAAATCGGCGTTTCTGTACCGGAGATACACGCAGTAACGGTCATATAGGAATTCCCCATATAAACCAGCACAATTGTAACACCTCAAACATCAAGAATCTATTGAAGTGGCTAAGAAAATTACCTGGATCTGCTTGTTAAGATGGCAAATCAAAGCTTCTCTAAATGCAAGTTCCGGATTCTGGGCATATTCCATAATTTAAATCGACTGTTTAACCGAGACCCCGAGGTCCGAGTGCCATATACCATTCGATTCAGTTCGACAAACCTAGACTCAAATGAAAGGTATAATGCTCCCATAAGTTGCTATTGAATTTTAGGTTGATCCGACTTCCGGTTCCGGAGCTACGGGTTGAAGAGCGCAGTTACACAGCCAATTCCCATATAAACTGGGGGTGTACTCCAATAGGCATAAACACGCTAGGCATTGACGTTTGGCATAAAGACGATAGTCATAATGGATGTTAGGCATAATGGACGATTGGCATTTCTTTGTTAGGGGAAACTTTGCCACTGCGACCATTATTCAGGTTATCTTTTGTGGCTGCCCCTGTTTGCTCTACTTGTTACAAATTGCCCGAATCCAATGTAGTTGGAAGCGAGTTGTTTGTTTGTCCACGTGTGTCGTCCCAATCGGGTAGTACATTAATAATGCAGCTAAGGATCCGTTTGGGACAGGTATGCCATATCTCGTGAGGCGTCATAAGATGCCTTCCGAAGTATCGCTCCCTTCGAAGAAATAGTACTGCACAATGGCAGAGAATATGTTCCGAGCTCTCGGGCGCGTAGTTACAAAATCGACAAATGTCATCTTGACTTTTGCCAATATTTTTCAGATGATACTTAGCAGGACAATGTCCCGTAAATAAACCTGTGATTATACGTAAGTCTTTTAGATCCATTAGTTTTTTGACTCTCGCTGTATCTCGATGTATGAATTTCTTAGCTTGTCGAGCGCCTTCTACGTTAGACTGACTGGTTTAGTAGTTGGTCTCTTGCCCAAGCCGAAAGTTCTAGTTTAATGGCACAAGTAGATATACCTAGAAATTGTTCTAGTCCAACAAACGTGTTTGATGAACCACGCCTGGCTAATTCGTCGGCCACTTCGTTACCATCGATTCCTTGGTGCCCAGGTACCCAGAATATCATTACTTTATTCCGAGTTGCCAGTTGCTGTAAAGATGTGATGCACTCCCAAACTAGTTTGGACTCACATTTCGACGACCTTAATGCCAACAGTGCTGCTTGGCTGTCCTAGAAGATTACGATTGTTGCATGTCTGTAGTTTCGTTTCCTACAGACCTCCGAGGAGGTGTATATTGCATATACCTCTGCCTGGAAAACCTTAGGCCACTTTCCCATTGATATCGCTTCTTTAATTCTTGGTCCGTAGACTGCCGAGCCAGTCAGCTCATCCATTTTAGAACCATCCGTATAGAATGATATTGTACCTTGAGGTCCTATACTACCTATACCCCCTACATCCCACATCTGACGATCCACTATGTGTACCTCATATGAGATATCGAACTTCGGTTTAGCCTCCATTTTATCTTGAACTGTAGTCAAGATAGGGTTTAGTTTGAGTTCCTTTATTATACTCAGGTAACCATTTAAATCTCCATCAAATAGTGGTTTATCCTTTAGCACACTCAGAGAGCCAAGTCTCGCTTCCCCCATAACGTGTTTGTGCAATGAAGGTAGATGAAGCATGGCTTCCATAGCTGTGGTGGGTGTTGATTTTATAGCGCCTATGATGGAGAGGCAGGCTAGCCTCTGAACTTTAGTTAGTTTAGCTTGGGCGGTCTTTTGCTTAACTTTGGCCCACCACACAATGGAGGAATAAGTTAATCGTGGGCTGGCGATGGTCGTGTAGGACCAGTGTCGGACCTTGGTTTGAGACCCCAAGTTTTCCCGAAGAGTTTACTGCACGCCCACAGTGCTGTTGTTGTTTTGTTAACGGCGTATGTCAGGTGCGAGTTCCAATTCAGTTTTTTGTCTAGGATAACACCTAGGTGTTTCGCTTCTTTTGCGTAGTTTATGGTAGGTCCACTGAGAGTTGGGGGAACCAACTTCAGATTTTTTTTCCTATTGGTAAATGGTATAATGACCGTTTTTGCAGGGTTCACGTTGAGTCTCTCTTTGAAACACCATGTTACGATAAAGTTCAGGGCTAGTTGAATCCGATCGCTTAGTACAGATTCATGTTTCCCCTTATAATTAGGACAATGTCATCTGCATATCCAAAAATCTCGAAACCCATTTCAGTCAGATCATTGAGAAGATCATCCACCACTAGAGACCAGGGCGATAGCACACCTCCCTGGGGACAACCTCTATTGACTGTTATAGTTGCTTCCGTGTTTCCCAACGTTGCTGTGATCCCTCGACTCTTGATCATTGCAAGAATCCAGTCCCCTATCGGTTTTCCCACTCCTCTTTTTGCCAGGGACTTGTGAATTGATATGTAGGACGTATTATCAAAAGCACCCTCGATGTCAAGAAAAGCACAAATTGCTATTTCCTTGAAATCGAGGGTTTTCTCAATAAGTGTCACTAAGGTATGTAGGGCTGTTTCCGTAGACTTGCCCTTTTGATATGCAAACTGGTACTTGTTTAGCGGAACTTTCGATAAGTACTCCGTTCGAAAATAGTGGTCCAGCAGTTTTTCCATCAGTTTTAGAATACTTGATGTCAAACTAATAGGTCTAAAGGTCTTGGTTAGTGTCAGGTCTTTTTATTTATTTATTTATTTATTTTATTTATTTATTTATTTATTCTTATTTTTCATCTGACCTATGTTGGTCTACATGAAATGTAGTTGAATGGGAAAAGCCCATTTCAGGATATACTTCAGAAGCAATCCTCAAATGGGCGTAAAAACCAATTATCTTTTCATATATTCACACCTGATTACAATGGATTGACACTACAACAAAATTACAGCATTACATAAATAAAAAATACAAATATTACAAAAAAATGAATCTTAAAATCTAAGTCAACCTTCTTAGTCTATTTTTGAAAACATCACAAGATACAGAAAAGTCAAAATGGCCATAAACACTATTAAAAACATTACACATCGCCATAATCGGTTCGTTTTGACCATACTCGGTGCGTTGAAACTCGAGTCTTAAAAAGTTATGCGATCTGAGACTTCTCGGGGGCACATTGACATTTATTTGTGAGATATCTGGAGCATCTATTTGACCAGTAAATATCTTCCCAACAAATACTGCTCTAAATGTGTTCCGCCTTTTGGCTAGGGTTTCCATATCGAGCAGACGACAGCGATCGATGTACGGTGGTAGCTCTGTTGGGTTACGCCACGGAAGAGTTCTAAGAGCGAAACGAAGGAATCTTGCCTGCACTGCTTCTATTCGGTTGATCCAAATGCTTGTGTGAGGACACCAAATGGGTGCTGAAGCTTCCAAGACAGATCGCACAAGTGAAAAGTAGAGTGCCCGCAAACAATATGGATCAGTGAACTCTTTGGCGATTCTTATAATGAAACCGAGATTTCTATTTGCCTGTGCTGTAACATGAGAGTAATGATTTCTGAATGTCAGTTGTGAGTCCAGAAGTACACCGAGGTCTCTGACAACTGTCATTCTCTCTAGCGATTCCCCAGAAATGGTGTAGTTCCACAGTATTGGATTTTTTCTACGTGTAAAAGATATTATGGATCACTTGGACACGCTGAGAGCCAGCAAGTTGCGATTACACCAACTACGGAAAACATCTAAGTGTTGCTGTAGTTCCTTGCAATCTTCTATTGATCGCACAATAAGAAATAGTTTGAGATCATCGGCATATATAAGTCTACACCCAAGAGGTATAACAAAACAAACGTCATTGAAGAACAACGAGAAAAGCAACGGTCCTAGATTGTTCCCTTGAGGCACTCCCGACAAGTTGATGAAACTGTATGACTCGTTATTTCCTAATTTAACACACAGAGAACGATTTACGAGATATGATTTAAGCCACCCTATAAAATAATCCGAAACGCCCAGCCGCTTCATCTTTGCCAGTAGAAGAGAGTGATCTACACGATCGAATGCAGCCTTGAGATCCGTGTATACAGTATCGACCTGAGATCCAAGTTCAATATTTTTAATACAGAGCGAAGTGAATTGGGCTAGATTAGTAGTTGTCGATCTACCAGGAAAAAAGCCATGTTGGTCCTTCGATGTATATGCTCTGGTCTCACGAAACAGCACATTTCCTACTAACATTTCAAATAACTTTGAGCCAGCGCAGAGTGAAGTTATGCCACGATAGTTCGCAGCATTTTGCTTATCACCTTTTTTAAAAACCGGAAACATAACTGATTTTTTCCAACAGACGGGGAACGTTGATTGCGACAGCGATTGGTTAAAAATTAGTCTTAAAGGCGTACACAATGCGCTTGCGCATCTTTTCATTATAATGGAAGGAATACCATCTGGTCCTGCCGTTTTTGGAATAAATATTACCCTAGCTTCTCTCCAGCTTATAGGTGTGTGCCCAAGCATAATACTGGATCTCAGGATGTTTAGTAGATCCGGAAGAATTGTTTCTGCCGATTTTTGTAGAAATACTGGAAAAATGTTATCAGGGCCGGGCGATTTGTAGGGTTCGAAGGTGTCGATAGCCCATTTAATTAGAGATGGTGTGAAAATCTAACAGGCCAGTTTTTGTGATGCCTCACAAGTCCTGTTAGGACGGAGTCCATCACAATCCCGAGCTGTCGAATTCTCGTCTTTCGCAACTGACCCAGGAAAGTGGGTGTTCATTAGAACATCCAATGTTTCACTATTGCCAATTGTGAGAGAACTATCGCCTCTTTTCACATGGCCTAGGCCATTTGATTATCTCGCATATTTTTCAGTTCAATGATAATATTCTTGAGGCCATCAAAGTATAACTATGGAAACTGTCTGAAACGAGGGAGTGCTTTTTCGTGTACTGCGCCGAGTTACCGAAACGAATAAGATCACTAACGAAACATTCGCAGACTAATGCTGATACTGTCCGCAACACTGTAAGTTTCCATAGGTTCCAAAAAAGAGATTATAACTACTAGAGGTCGCATGTCGTTGTTAACACTGAAAATTTATCTTCTTGCTCTTACATATGCTAGGCCCATTAGTTTGACACATATTGCCCCGGGTACACACATGTCAAAGTAATAGGACACAATATGCTCGAGCGAGATCTCATGTTTCAGTCCGTGAATACATGGAGACAGTAGCGCTTTGCTCCCTCTAGTAGTTATAATTTCTTTTGTTCCAAAACAAGTTTTGGTTCATTATTTCGCTTTAGTTTTGACGAATTTCGCGCCAAATCGTATTCAGAGTTGGCAGCACCCTCTCAGATTTTAATGAAACTTTCTGCTCATGAGAACTTTGTCACAAAAAGCCACTTTGCATAATTTGTTTTTCCAAAATTGATCTAGACTGTCTTTTGCAAAGGGTCAAACTTTTTTTACCCATTTAATTCAAACGGCTATAGTCTAAAAATGACAAATCCTACAAAAAAGTGTTGTAGGAGTGATTTGCACAAAATTAGTTAAATTTTTGAATAAAAGAATATTCCCACACTGAAAAAAATCGATTTTAAAAGTCGATTTACAAAAAAAACCCATCTTTGATTTGAATGAAATTTGGTACCAAGATAGGTAATTATGTTCCCTATCTACCGTCAGAAATTCAGAACATTTAAGGAAAAAAAGTTATATGAATAAAAAAAATTCCTTGTCCAAACTGAATTTATTTTTTCAGTGTATTATTTATCGAAAACTAAACCAATGAAAGTCATAATCATCTCAGAATCCAATTTCTGAACTGCTAGTTGCCTGATATGCCAAAAGTATCAGTAACGAATTTAGTATATATTCATAACAAACTTGAATGAGGGCAAATATAATCCATTTAACATCATCGATATATGCGAGATTTAACTAAATACGACTTGCTCGTGTACGAAGAAGTATTTTGTCTATGTACCCGCCTGGGAAGTAGAGATTGATGGTGTAGGGACCTTCATTGCGAAGTATGGGGTTCGCTTCTTCAAGAACCCTTTGCTTCGGCCAGTGAAAATTCTGGTTCGCCATCGTATAAATTTCCGAAAGAGGAAAATCAGTTTGCTCTGCTAAGCTTCCTTGTAAAGGCCTGAGAGTGTCCTTTGAAGGGTGCTGTTATAAAACCGAAGCAAGTGGTTCCTGGTCTCGCTAATCTTAGAAACTAGCAGGAATTTCTACGTGGTACATCAAAAACTCCAAGTGTCCCTATGTTTCAGTCACTACATTTTCCCCCAGGTTTTACACAATGCATTTGCACTACGATTAAAGGTCAGACGAAACGAGTATCCGACGCGAACAACCGTGAACAGTCTCCTACTTTGTGGTGGGTAGAGTTTGCTTAGAATTATACGCGAAAGGGACTTTTGTACGTCGGGTCGCCCGAATTTTTCCCAATATACGCGACGCAACAAATGCAAATGAAAAACTGCAAAACGTGATTGTTGGCACCGGTCCGTCAACGGATTAACGGACAGATCATCAGAGAAACAATGTTTCGTCTGGTGGCTAGGGCCAACGTTGTGTATTCGATTCATCCTCTGATTGAAATACACAGAACGTTCGTCATATGATGACAGCTATGAATCGCTTTATGCTAATTATTATGACATTGGTGTTGAGTGCAATCAAAATTGATGGTTTCATATTAACACTCGGAATACCAAGGGGGTAAAAAGTTACGCGGACTACCAAGGGGGTCCAAAAAAATGGGAACGCTTACTTTAACCGGTCATATCTCAGCCGTTACATAATCGATTTCAAATCTGTCTTCACCAATAGAAAGATATGTCTTTTGTGAATACGTCAAATAAAAAAAATAGAAGAATAGAGTTGTCTACCGTAAGTTACAGTAAAAAGAGTATAACAAAGTCAGTGAGAAAAAAATGGGAATGCTTCTTTGACTTGCCATGTCTTAGCTGTTTGCTCACCAATTTTAATTCTTTCTTCACCATTGGATAGGTAAATCTTTTATAAAAATAGTGAACAAAGAATGATGGAAAGCAAATTTGTATATCTGAAGTAATTGTAAAAAAAAAGTAATTGAGAGTCAGTGCAGACGAAATGAGTTTTTCTGTTCAAACAATCATATCACGACCATTTGTCAGCCAATTTCAATTTTCCTTACACCAATGCAATCCCTAGAGCTTCTAGACTTGTAATATATGCAATATAAATAGTAGATTTTCAAAAATTACTATACTTTTTCGAGTTTTTAGGAGATAAGATTTTTACAATGTACGTGGCATACGGCATTGAAATTCTTTGCGACTTGTTAGTTTTACGGTTTGAAAATTACCTGTTTACTCAATAGTTCTACATATTATACATGGATATTATTATATCAAAATGTTTGCACAAACGTGGAGAAACACAATATTGTATGTAAGTTACTTAATAATAGAGTGTGTTAGGACGATTCAGTAAATACGAAGAAGTTCAGAATTTTAAAATATTCGTCATATAACTTCAAATTTGAAGCGATGACCTATACATTTTAATACACCAATCGATTCTAATTGATGGCGGCTACAATTTCTGAAAAAAGACATTTTTATATTTTCTCAAAAAATAGCCAAAAGTACGTAGAAGTACAGAAATTTCATTTAGTTCGCAAATAACGTCGAATTCAAAGCGATGGCCTATACCTTTTTATATACCAATCGATTATAATTGATTTGGTTACAATTTCTGGAAGAATAATTTTTATATTTTCTCAAAAATAGACAAAAGTACGTAGAACTACAGTAATTTCATTTAGTTGACAAATAACTTCAAGTATTCAAATCTATCACCTATGCAATTTATACACCAATCGTTTGTAATTGATTTTGGCTACAATTTCTGAAAGAACAAATTTTTATATTTTCTCAAAAAAATAGCCAAAAATACGTACAAGTACAGAAATTTCATTTAGTGGGTAAATAACGTCGAATTCTAAGGGATGATTTATACTTTTTTATACACCAATCGATTGTAATTGATTTCGGCTACAATTGTTGCAAGATAAACTTTTTATATTTTCTTTTAAAAAACGACAAAAATACGTAGAAGTACAGAAATTTCGTTTGATTGGCAAATAACTGCAAATTAAAAGGGATGACCAACACTATTTATACACCAATCTATTGTAATTGATGGCGGCTACAATTTCTGAAAGAACAATTGTTTATATTTTCTCAAAAATTAGCCAAAAATACGTAGAAGTACGGAAATTCGCAGTTATGTGCCAATCAGACGAAATTTCTGTACTTCTACGTATTTTTGTCGTTTTTTGGGAAAATATGAAAAGTTTATCTTGCAACAATTGTAGCTGAAATCAATTACAATCGATTGGTATATATAAAAGTGTAGGCCATCATTTTGAATTTGACCTTATTTGCCAACTACATCAAATTTCCGTACTTCTACGTATTTTGTCTATTTTTTGAGAAAATATAAAAATGTGTTCTTTCAAAAATTGTAGCCGCCATCAATTACAATCGATTGGTGTATAAAAAAGTATAAATCATCCCTTAGAATTCGACGTTATTTACCCACTAAATGAAATTTCTGTACTTGTACGTATTTTTGGCTATTTTTTTGAGAAAATATAAAAATTTGTTCTTTCAGAAATTGTAGCCAAAATCAATTACAAACGATTGGTGTATAAATTGCATAGGTGATAGATTTGAATACTTGAAGTTATTTGTCAACTAAATGAAATTACTGTAGTTCTACGTACTTTTGTCTATTTTTGAGAAAATATAAAAATTGTTCTTCCAGAAATTGTAACCAAAATCAATTATAATCGATTGGTATATAAAAAGGTATAGGCCATCGCTTTGAATTCGACGTTATTTGCGAACTAAATGAAATTTCTGTACTTCTACGTACTTTTGGCTATTTTTTGAGAAAATATAAAAATGTCTTTTTTCAGAAATTGTAACCGCCATCAATTACAATCGATTGGTGTATTAAAATGTATAGGTCATCGCTTCAAATTTGAAGTTATATGACGAATATTTTAAAATTCTGAACTTCTTCGTATTTACTGAATCGTCCTAACACACTCTATTATTAAGTAACTTACATACAATATTGTGTTTCTCCACGTTTGTGCAAACATTTTGATATAATAATATCCATGTATAATATGTAGAACTATTGAGTAAACAGGTAATTTTCAAACCGTAAAACTAACAAGTCGCAAAGAATTTCAATGCCGTATGCCACGTACATTGTAAAAATCTTATCTCCTAAAAACTCGAAAAAGTATAGTAATTTTTGAAAATCTACTATTTATATTGCATATATTACAAGTCTAGAAGCTCTAAGGATTGCATTGGTGTAAGGAAAATTGAAATTGGCTGACAAATGGTCGTGATATGATTGTTTGAACAGAAAAACTCATTTCGTCTGCACTGACTCTCAATTACTTTTTTTTACAATTACTTCAGATATACGAATTTGCTTTCCATCATTCTTTATTCACTGTTTTTATAAAAGATTTACCTATCCAATGGTGAAGAAAGAATTAAAATTGGTGAACAAACAGCTAAGATATGGCAAGTCAAAGAAGCATTCCCATTTTTTTCTCACTGACTTTGTTATTCTCTTTTTACTGTAACTTACGGTAGACAACTCTATTCTTCTATTTTTTTAATTCGACGTATTCACAAAAGATATACCTTTCTATTGGTGAAGACAGATTTAAAATCGATTATGTAACGGCTGAGATATGACCGGTCAAAGTAAGCGTTCCCATTTTTTTTACCCCCTTGGTATTCCGAGTGTTAACCTATCAACGACCATGCCCACATCGTCACAGTTTCAGGAGGCTCTCCATTTGATGTAGCATGAAAGCACTCTGTATTTCTTGGGGAAAACAGAAGTTTTCGAGTACTTTATCTGAAAAATCATAGCAGATTACCTTAGTTTGAATTCTTTTGCAGTACTCCATTCCGGGTAATGAGAAGGCGGACACTTGTATTAGAATGATAATGAGAACGTGGACATTTAGGCACTATTTATGAAAGATCGCATAGCTTCAACGAGTTTTTAAATATTTCTTCTCAGAAGATACTCGAAATTTGGCAAATTTCGTGGAGCGATGGATGTTTAGGAATCCCCAACGTATCACAAAACTTTGGTCTAAGAGAATGGATGAGGGTCATGACTTCATTCGGGTGATACCTCGGGTCATGTACAATCATTATACGTAGAAGGCCCATCTTCAGCGCATTGAGATCGTGGAGAGCGGTCTCTGCACTTGTGGTGGCGGTTATCGCGATATTAAACATGTTGTCTGGTCCTGCGCTAAGTATTCTAGTATCTCCGTTAAACGAATCCCAATCCAGTCTACACCAAATTCGTTACTGATACTTTTTGCATGTATCAGGCAACTATCAGTTGGGAAATTGGATTCTAAGATGATTATGACTTTCATTGGTTCAGTTTTAGATAAAAATACACTGAAAAAAATTCAGTTTGGACAAGGAGAAGTTTTTGTCAAATAACTTTTTTCCTTAAAAGTATCCAACTTGAATTTTTTACGGTAGGTAGGGAACATAATTACCTATCTTGGAACAAAATTTCATCCAAATCAAAAATGGTTTTTTTTTGTAAATCGACTTTTTTTTAAAGCGGTTTTGTTCAGTGTAGGAGTCGATGAAGCATTTTTTCAATATTTTTATTCAAAAATTTGACTAATGTTGTGAAAATCACTCCTACAATATTTTTTGTGGAATTTGTCATTTTAGACTATAGCCGTTTAAAAAAAAATGGTAAAATTTTTTTGACTCTTTTCAAAAGACAGTCTAGATCATTTTTGGAAAAAAAAAGTATGCAAACTGGCCTTTTGTAACAAAGTTCTCATGTACAGAAAGTTTCGATAAAATCTGAGAGGGTGCTGCCAACATTTGTTCGAGTTGGCGCGAAATTCGTCTTTTTCAATATTTGGACACAGTTGGAATCAATATTTAGATTCAATTGTACTGGTAATACATCTAATAGGCTTGAATTGTGTTTGAACCAAAACTGTTACCTTAAATAAAGAAAGCATTCAGTTCATCCACGGAAAATGTAAAAAAAATAATTTTATGTTTCATTTTGCAGTCTCTGATTAAAGTTATACGAAGGCATGGAATAGCAAAGCGAAGTTTTTTTCTAAACCGAAAAAACGAGGATAAGGATAAAATGGCTACAGTGAAGAAAGCTTTGCGATTACTTTTATATTTTTGTGAATTTTGCCTATCGTCCGTTATGGCTAACTTACGTTATGCCAATCGTCCATTATCCCTAACGTATATTAAGACCATCGTCCATTATGCATGGGTATATTATGGGTACCGTAAACCGGAATGACCTTGATCACACGAAACTTTTTTCGTAGATCGCTTATTCAACCAGAATAGTCTACCGAATGATTTTAATTTGAAATGATTTTTACTGTAAGCTTATAAAATACTGATTTGTTATACTTTTTGAGTATATTGTTCGGTTTTTGTGTACAAAAACTACAAAAAATCGAAATTTGACTTTACCTTATTTTTGCAAAGCTTCGTAAAATGTCTATTTTTTTATAAAACAAATAAATCTCAGATTTGAACAAAAGTAATAAATTACAAGCGAGTTTCTATTTTCCTTTTGAGAGGGATATGGCAAATTTACTTTTAAGAGTTTGCTTATTTTAAATACAATTTTTATGTGAAACTAGCCTCTCTTAGGTTGACGGGTTTGACGGTATTGCAAACATCTTCAAGCATATTTGAGCAGACACCCGCTTTAAGATGGTTATTGCATTACGCCTCGATAGTGGTGCATCGAGGAGACCAAGAGGGCTTATGGGCCTTTTTTATGTTTTTTGTTATTTCATACTCTGCACCAGCCCAAACTAACGGCCAGCTAAGAGCCTGTGCACACTGGGGTGGCCGATTGGTGGGTCGCCTTGGATTGACTTTTTCTGTGGGCTGTGTTTGCAGACATTGTTCAACAGCTTAACGGCTGTCTTTTTGAGCACGGCTCGTAGTGGGAGTCATTGTGTGTCGATTTATCGGTCGACCTCGTCAACGTGCACAGGCGCATTAAAAAATAACAGTTGAACCCTATTAGTTGTGTTGTAATAATTGTAGTTTTTAGTACTAGTATAAAATTATTATGTGCTTGTCGTATGTCTATCTGTGTATGTGTTCGTCTAAGTATTTGTGACATATGGGTCAGGGAATGGATGCAGAACTGGCTTATATGATAGAATAGTGGCTAATCCTTCTTTGGATCACTTTTTACCGGTGTTCAATTCGTGCATTCGATTCGACTCATTCGGATTGGATAAATGAAGGTACGATTAATTTACCCACGCACATTAATCATCCATTCCCGGTCAGCCTAGCTTGAGAAACTTTTAACGGAATGCAATCGTGGATAATAGTAAATATATATCATTTATTGGCATTTAGTCGATTCCAAGTAGTTTTATTGCATGTTACATGTGTGTTGTTCAAATAATACTCAATAATAATACTAACTCTTCTCTTTATTTCATTTTGTTTAATTTATTTTCGGTCTCATGCGTCACATTCCTATGATGACCTCTCCGAGTTCATTCATCAAAAAAAGGGTAACATTGCTGCCAACAATGACTATTCGCAACCATCAGACGTCGCCAGGTTTTAGAATAATTGAGATGTACTCTCATACTCAATTGAATCAGATAAGTAGGAACGACCAAAAACTGCAAGTAGCATATTACACATGAATTATTTTAACACATTAAATATTATTTGTATTAACTTATTATTTACAGGTAACACACATATCTCAACACACAACACTTCCCATACACACGTAAACATTCAAATTCGCAAATATACAAATGCTCGACAGGTGACTGGGCCAAGTGCATTCACTCGTAGGATCTATCATTTCGATGATCGCCTCGATTCTACGAAACCAGTGCACAATTAAGCTGACATAAGCTAGTCTCGTCTGGTGAATGCATGTAACCTGGAAGCCCCAGACACGACAGGACGAGACGGACAGATGACGGACTGGACTCGACGGGGCCTAGTTCGGAGTTTTAGGCATTCTTCAATGCACGGCTAGCAACATAAAAAAAAGAAAGGATGTGCTATGTGTGGTGGTTGGGTATTCAAGTATTGGTAGAGTTTGAAGTACTAATGTATGTCTTTCATGTGATGATCATAAATTCAGCTGTATCTTGTACCTATCTAATCCATTACGTCTCTCATATATTGTCCTTTATTTCTTCTTTTCGAGTCCTATACCGCCATTCTACACCCGCTTTCAGCTGGGTCAGCAAAGATGGTGATAGTGAACGTCTTAACACTCACACATTCTCAAACGCGGTCTCAAGCGGTAACCTACAAAAATGCCCTCGCGCACGCGATTGCGAATCGATCACGTCCGGAAGTCTATTCTTGATCCTAGAAGCCTAGGTCCATGCCTTCAGCTGGACCAGTTAAGAAAATACGCCCATACATATTAGACAACACGGCTCATGGCGTCATGACCGGGAACCCTATCGATATAAACGATCCCACACTCTGCCAGAATTCAAACCGCGCACCGGAAATTTAATATCAGACTCACGGTTCGCGCGATCATTCAAGAACACACGTTACAAAATCACGTCAGCGCACAAACGTTAGAGCCCCTCGCGATTTTCCAAGCAACCTACGCCCACGAACTCGCAAACATGATTACACCCCGGTGATAACGTGAAAATCTCAGCACTAAACTTAGCAACACGATCTCAAGCGTCAACCTACAAACTCCCGCGCTCGCGCCATCATGAATCAGGATCGTCCGGAAGTCTTGTTAATTAATAAAAAAAAATAATAAAATTTAAAAATAACTCCCATATCCACTAGACAAAACGTTCCATGGCGACATGACCGGAAACTCTAGTGATATGGGGCAACTCTCTCCCTGTCAGAATGTGATCCGTACACCGAAAGCTGAAGATCAGAATGACGGTCCGCGAATATATGAATGGCCGCAGTGTTTCAAAATCGAATTTATACACGCGAAGTCACATACACGCGAGCACACGCGACAAACACGTCAACATACGAACGCTTAAGCCCTTCGCGATCATCTACGCACACCTATGCCCGCGATCGCGTAAACTTGATAACACTCCGGCAATTTTGTGAACGTTTTAGTACTTACGAAGTTAGAAACGCGGTCTCAAACGCGAACCCGCAAACGCGCGCGATCATGAATCGGTCACGTCCGGAAATCTTTAGCCTTCATTCTAGCAATTTAGGTCCATACATTCAGTTGAACCAATCAAAAATAAAATAAAGCTCATATCCACTAGACCACGCGTTCTACGGCGACATGAATGGGAATTCTAATGATATGTAAGAACCCACTTTCTTCTGGAATCTGAACCGTACACAAAAAATTAAGTATCAGATTCACGTTCCGCGCGCGATCATTCTAGAACACACGCGAATATGCGAAAGGCACACGGTTATGAAATAGAATTTATACACGCGAAGTTCATACACGTTAGCACACGCGACATACAAACGCATACGCGATCGAGCACGTTAACGTACAAATGTTCGATGCCTTCGCGATGATACACGCGATCGCGAGTCCCTACGCCCGCACATACCTGAACCGTACAATGAATATTACATTCAGAATCACGGCCCGCTACAATTGGCCTAATGCAGTGTTTTAGTGGGCGACATTGCCTGTCTCGTCTGCAAATTGTAGTATGTGATTCTGACGGGGAGCCCTTCCGAGAACCTAGCTCTACAGCTCCAGTAGGACAACTCTCGAAAAAAAGAAAAATTTATGTGAAACTAGTTGGCAATTATTTCAAATTATTTCAAGCTAAAACTCGCTACATTTTTTTATTGTTCAACATCCCAACGTGTTAAAATGGATGAAATTTTTGTACATTGATAAAGCACTGAAATAAAACAATTTTAGCAGTTTGAAAGGTTTTCAGTATCTTTTATTCTAATTGGACACAAATTATACGAATTTTGGTTACTCGAATTTTACAGTATATTGAAATACTTTGTATAATACCAATTAACATCTATTTAACAATGAGTATCTTTCCAGAGATAGCTTAAACAAACATTTGAATGAAACACACTGACATCAATAACTTAATGTGGATGAACATGCAGGTTATCAAAGTCACCCCGGAATACGAAAACGGACTTCAACTTGAAATCATTTTTGGAAAAATAGCTGTAAGCGGACAATATTAAGTAAAACCATCCAATCTTGTTCTCCATACATCAGTACATATTTTAAAAATATTAAACTTGAATAAAATGTGTTGTGTCTAAAAATACGTAATGATTACTTCGAAAAGTGATCAATGTCACCCCGGTTTACGGTACTTGTGTCTAACGTCACGCACCCGAAATAACCGGCTGCGGTGGCGTGGCGTGGCGGTGTGCATGTCTATCGCCATATGAGTTCCAATAGACAGAAATCAAAAGTATAGGATACGAACATTTCCTCTGGTGGGATGAATACAGGAGCTAAGATGAATAAAGGCACAGTTACCATATACAAAATAATACAAACCGAAAATTCTCTTTTTTTCTTTACTGTGTCAATTACTTGACGGCTGAGACCGTTCTCGCCGTAAATTCTCTTTGTATTCTTACATCTGAAAATGAACCATCTGCGAGTGTCATCTCACGGATGCAGACTGATTTCCAATCTCTACCACTACCAGCGCCCCGACCGACCTAAACCAGCGGAGATTTCAACGGGAGATACGCGACGAACTCTTTCGTGAACCCGCGGCGGTGGCGGCGGCGTCGGCAACATGTTGCAACTAACTGCAGCCCTCACAGTTACAGTGCACACAAACGCACCGCATATCGACATCTCAGAGTTCATTTCGCCGCCCGCTCGGTGCACTGATTTGTTTCAATTAAGACGTTGAAATTTGATCGAGATCCGACGATTGACAGGGCAGTAACTGCTGCCGTTTTTCCAGCAACCGACCGATCGACCGACCGACCGAAGCGGGAACAGGAAACGTCACTTTTGCCGGGGTCGCGTCTGGCTCCAGCTAATTAGGTGCGGATGGACGTGTGTCTGGCGTAGGTAATGCGTGCCGATCCGATGCGAAAGGATCCGAGCGCGATCAGCGCGAGTCGGGCGGCGGGCGAAGTTATTATTTTAAACATAATTTATGTAACGAAGAAAATGGTACCTTTCACTTTTTGACCTGGTTATGAATCGAATTTTTGACACTGGCCATTAAAGGCTAATTTTTTTCTCGGTGGTGATCCTTTGTCGGATGCTGCGGTGGTGCTGCCAAAAAATTCGAAAGTCGATTGGGAATGGAGTGACCTCAGCGCTCGGCGCGGTCCGAAATTTATGGGCGGTTTTATAGTCCCGAAAGAATGAGGAATGATTTGGCAATGAAAAATTTGATGACTGGAAGCGTACTTAATAGCTTGTAAACTGGTTTACCTACTTGATAAGCAGGACAACAATTTAGACGACTAATTTTGCGAGTCTGATCGGCTGATAACAGGCAAAAAATCACAGCAATAAACTGCCGTTGGGATGGTATTGGCGTCGTAAAAACTGATGAAGTGATGATCCTGGAAGCAAACAAATTAACTAATCAGAGGATTTGGTGTGGTTAAAATAAAATTCACCCAAGGAAGACATTAAACTCGCAGCGATCATGTTCGAACGATAGTGAGTTGAACAGTCTACCGCTATTTTAGTAGGTAGAAATAAAATGGTCATCTTTCCACCAGTTATAGATGCTTAGATAATTATGGAAGTCAGAATTCACCACTTGTCGAATAAACTAACGGAAGTGGTTACTAAATATGTAGTTGAAGCAAATTTTTGGACTTCAACAGATTTGTATACTTGAATTTGGTTGACAAGTTCTTATTAAAATTCAGAGAAGCTGTCGATGACCGATTTTAACCCTTTCATACTCAACTTTTTCCTAGTGCATATAGGGTTTCAAAACTATTTTTCCCTGAAAACGGTGAGATTAAGAAACACGAAAAACCTTTGTTCATAAAGATAGGTGCTTCTCTTGCAGTGCTAGAAGTTGCTGAGTTTTTACCTTCCAATGCTCAATTCAATTCTCCTAGGATATTTACAATAGTCCAATTTCCTGGAAAACGTAGCCAAAGACAGTCTAAATTGATAAGTTTCATCAGTTTTCAAAAATATTGCAATATTGTTATTTCCTTCAAGACATATCAGTAAATGAAATCAAATCAAGCTTGATGCAGAATTCGTGTCCCTCGATCTGGAACAGATAAACTTTTTCCAGTGACTCTGCATGGCTTCCCAGTACGACCGACATTACATACAACATCCATCCAATGAAATGCAAAAAATATTTTAAATTAATCAAAAATAATAATTATACACACCTTTAAACTGCACTGAAATTTGATACATTTTTCAACACTATCATTCGGTGCGAACGAAGCCCATCAATACCGCCAATCCCGCAGAAAAGATGAAGGTGTGAAACCACCCCGAAGCCATCAACCGACCAATCAAGAGAGTATGTGCGGATCGTATCCTGTAAGCTGTACTCTGCTGCTGGAGCTGCTACTCAGCAAGAATGAGCTGAGAGATGTTTCACAGTTCACTCATCGAAATTCCACGGTTCAATGGCAACGGTTGATATATTCGAAGCGATGCGTAAATTGTCACCTTGTTAACCACGTGACAACGGCTGCGGTTTCACACGACGACGACGACGACGACGATGACGGCGATGTATATCGATTGGATCCGGGAACAGCTGCAATGAAGTGTCAAATGTTTAATTAACTCAAGGTTGCAACACATTTCGCAATGTGGTATAAAATGAAAATGCAGATGTTTTTTTGACTACAGGATCGTGAAATCAATACATTATTGGAAAAAAATATGAAAAATTATTACTGCTCCAATGTGCTTCAAAAACTGTTTCTAAGTGCTTTTATATAGGGGCTGAATCGCCAATTTGAGAAAAGTATTTCACGTATATCAGTATAGTCAACATATCAAAGCAACTGAATATAGCTTAATTATTATTAACCTCTACTTATTCTAAGTAGGTCAAAAACGGTAAATCTTTAAATGAAGTAAGCAGATAGAAATCAGAATTTTAGCTCCATAATAGAGTTTTATACGTAAAAATTCTTCATTTTGTACTATGCTATACTTAGTGGAGAACAATTTAATAAAAACTATTCTTTCTAGGAAAACCTGTTTAAAAAAATCTTTACGCGAGAAGAGCACAAAACCTACAACAAAATTAGTTATAGGAATTTGCGTTTCAACTTTATTTCATCAGAATCCTGCAACAACTTAGTGACAGGACTAAACTAGCGCCGAATTGACTAGGAGTTTGCTCAGGAAGACAAATTGTACCTCCGTTTTTTTGAGCTGGCGTCAATCCGGCGCTAGCTTAATCCTGTCTTTAAGTTAGTGTCGGATACTGATGAGAAGAAATCGTAACGCAAATTCCATAACTAATTTATTAATTTTGAATTTGGAGGTGAAAAATGATCATAGTCATGACCATAAACAATCCAGGTGCTCTAAATTAAGATTTTCGATTCCCAGGTTACTCAATATAGTCTCCCGCACACGCATCTTCTTCAGTTACACACAGCCAGTAATTGCAAGGTCTGGTCGGAAATCAGCGACCTCTTCCAAGTACTCTATCTTCTGATATCCGCGTTACATTTCTAGGCCACTTCAGTCTGCCGTGTTCCGTAAGTCTTCCGATGTCAGCATACACTAGGTACAGCTTGTGATTCATTCATTCATCACACAAACAGACCGAGCACTTGATAGTCTGTTTCCTTCAACGCCCATGTTTCACGGATACGTGGAACAACAGAGAGCATGAGCGATTTGTATAGAACTAATAATGAGTGCATCTGTAGGCAACGGGGATAGAACCGACTTCCCAAATCACAGAAAATTCTATTGGCAGCTACAACACACCTTTGCACCTCGCGGCTATCACCGTTATCACATGAGACTAATATTCCAAGTGTTCCAAGATATATGAGTTCATCGTCAAGCTCGTATACCCCCTCGACTTTCACCATTCGATCTGCTACGCTCTCTACCAGCTACCGTGTGCTTTGTCTTGTCAGAGTTTATAGTCAGACCGTTTCTTGCAGACTGCAGAGTTAAAAGGCATACCTCTTCCACTGCTCTGCGATCAACGTCAATGGTATCGCTATCGTCCGCGAAGCAAGTCTGCAAGTTCTGTTCCCTGATTTTATCCAGGATTTGCGGCAGGGTCCAATTTGATCTATCTCGAAAGCCACATTAAAAATGATTATTCCGTCGATATAATTTTATACCAGGAATCTTTTTTTTTTTAATTCACCAGAACTGATGAGATGTTGAAATTAATTTTTATTTCACAAATGCAGCAAATTCCTAGCTACCGATTTGCGCACTCACTAGGTTGTTCTGAGAATCGATCCGTCAACAGCGAAAATACAACAAAATAGTTGCGGTGGTGTCGACCGCCATTGAAGCTCTCTCGTACAGACCAGTAGCTAAAACCACACCGCTCCTTCACAGCAAATCAAATGAAATAATTTTACCTACATCGCTTCGTTACTTCTGCTCGCTAGTAACAAAAGGTCTGGTTGCTCATCCAACGAATGAGTAAACCGAAATTCAAAGAGCGAAAGTACGATAACAATGGAGCTTGCTCTTACGGTAGTGACCCACATTCAACTACATCATATTAGAAATGTGATACTGATAACGTTCAATATGCTATTCGATGCAGAACACTTTATAGTGATGAAGAACGAATACGACAACATTAAAACCAATATCTCAGTATATGTGAACTAAGATACGACTCGGATCCTCCTGCATGATCTGGTACCACGCACCGGCTCTAAGCACCTGAGAAAATTCATGTCGAAATAGGGAGAAGTGGAGTCCGTTACGAATGACACATGCAAAAACTTTTTCTCCTTTCTATTCCTACTTACTTGACCTTCAAATGCAAATCTAGACTGTTTTATTGTTTTATTCATTGTTTTATTATTGAGCGCACGGGAGTGGATTTTCAATAACTCCTTCTCCTGTAGACACAAAACCTCTATCTTTTAGGTATCAACAGTACCGTCTTTACACATGGGCACACTGAGCCAGGGCCAGGGGCCCGAGCTTTTAGGGGCCTCCAACTTTGAATATAGAATCATTCTGAAGGCTATGTTCCAAAAAATAGTAGCACTCAACTGTTTATAACTCTTTAGCGTGTGGGTGATAATGGATCAGTTGCTCGTATTCGCACAATGCACCTTAACCCATGTGACATTTTAAGACCATTAGACAATCAAGCGGAGTGATGGTAGCGGTAGGAAACGAGACACGGCATGACCAGGATGGTATTGGACCAACCCTCCCGCAACTTGACGTTTAGCCTAAGTTGCTTGAAACCACCGTGTTTCGAATGATGTCGCCACCATAGAACGCCGTCCACTAATAGCGATACTGTAAATTTCTATGCGAGGAAATAATTTCGTGACGTCTTTTACGAACTTGTTTTCTTTATTTACATTCGGAAGAGATAATCAAGATGATCATTTCAAAACAGCGTAATAATTTAAGATAAATACAAACAAGTTAAGGATTACAAATTGTGCCGAATGTAAAATATAAAATGCATGATTTGATTTGAGTGCGCTTCTAGTGTGAACTTTCTCCTCTCCCATTGCCCTTGAAATATCTTTCGCATATGACAATTCTCGAAAGTTTGTCGTTGATCTTTAAATACATTTAGCTTTGTGATTATCATTTTTCACTTCGCATTTAACAAAGGCAGGATTGACTTCGACTGTTTATTTCTGACAGTAAGCATCTAACTGATAGGTGCTGCGACATGTACGGTGCAAAGGTGTCCACGAAATTCAGAAGTGATGACAGTTCATTTTTTATCGGAGAGGGAGCAAAACAGTCCAGTATCATTGTGTGTGTTTTTTACATTGCAATACAAATATTACTACCTAATATCTTAAGACAAAATAAAGGTGCTCACTAACTAGTATAAGCGCAGCTGGTTTGTATGCTGATGATTCCCAAAAATCATGAATCATTTAAAAATAATGCATCGGAATAAAGATGCATTTTTATAACAAAACAACACCAAACGCCCAAAAAGTCTTCAAAAATGAATTATCGAAAGTAAAAAAAAAATGAACAAGAAAATTTTCACTATGAACAAGTTTACGCTTATTTTAGAAATTGTTCTTGAATAAAAATTGATCCGCCAGTTTTAGACCCACAGACCCAAATAAAGTGGTTTCAACGATTTGTATAGGAGCTGTCAAGTTGTTCCCCCTCTGTATTGGACCAATTCAAACGTCAATCCAACATTTCGATTGAAGTTTCAATTCATTTTGAGCAAAAGCAAAGAAATCAATATTAATTCTTCTAGAGGGCTAAAGAAATTTTTGTAAACAAACTTATTTCGCTCATTGTTCCGCTGCCGAGTTGAATTTCATGAAAAATACTTATGAATCATCACTTTTACCCTTAGTAGAATCAATTTCAAATGTTTTCTAGGACGAAATCATAACAAATTAAGAGAAATCAGCAAAACATTATTTTGTTTACAAATCTTATTAGTCCTATTCAAAAGTTTATATGGAAATGTTCTCCAACACGTATAATAAGTTCGAAAGGCACCAAGTAGGAGCGGCAACCAGCAAGGTGGCAAAATCTGCACAAGGAAGCTGTACAGAAAGTGGAAAAAGATGATATCGAAATTCGGTACACAATCATTGTTGGGAAAGCGATCCGCGCTTGTGGCAAATTTTCATTTCTTCATTACATCAGGTATTGTGAATGGACAAATCTACATGAAAACCTCTAAAATTGACTCCTGGACTTCTTGAGGTCTCACGATACTTTCGCGGCCAGATTAGGCATTTTTCACAATGACGTCATAGTCTGTAGGTGCAGTACCAATAATTTTATTTTTGTGCGACATTCCGCCTTATCAGGAATCAGAATATATAGGCTCAAATGGAACGTATCCCGTAGGCAGTGGAGGATTTGTGTCTCACGGCAGCGTGCATTCGATGTGTTACCAATTTCGACTGTTTTACTAGACTGGTGTTGAAATGATTTTTTAACTTAAGTTTTTATTCATTTATGTTTGAGTTTGTATAATATTGCAGTCTAAGTAATATAGTATTTACTTTTCATCATTGATGAGCTTCGTTAGTAGATGGTTGCATTTCTGTAAATTTATCTTTAAGGCTGATCATGAATAAACTCTTAAAAATTGTGGTGGTGAATAATTGAAATGAATTGTGTTGCTTATATTATTAGGTTCGAGTAATTTCGATGTGTCGCTATGTTTATTTGTTTACGTAACAATGAAGGTATCGACCATTTGTACTATCGAAAGGTGAAAAGACAAATTATTATTCTTTAACTTTTTCCTTCGGTCTCTTTCACTGACACCAGAGAGGCGACTATACCATCAAAACTCTAGACTTGCCACTTAGCTACCAGCACCGTCTTTGAGATACTAATTCGTTGAATGTGAAAATATTAAGATGTATTACTTATACAGTGAAAACCCATTTTATCAGCCCCCTGTTTTGTCCGATTTCGTCAGCCAGCCAGGATTATAAAGTTATATCTACGGATTATTGTTATATAGTTTATCAGCTTCGCATGTTTTACCCCCATTATGTCAACCAAAAACGCACCAAAGGGGCTGATAAAAACGGGTCTTCGGTGTAATATACTTCTTTGCTATCTTCGCCTCTCAGGACCGTTCACTATAAAAGAAAGCACAAAACTTTTATCGGAATATATAACAAAAATCTACCTCACCAAAAATTTGTGCATGAAGAGACGTTATCTTAAAGAATCGTTCCATTCTTGCAACGAAAAATTCAAATATCTAACATAAATAAACCTCGCGCTTAGTGTCGACATAATATCGATTGATTTCAATGGCCGCAATATTCAATATTGTCATCTGTAAATGTAGTTCAATATGGCTTTTTTGTAAATGTGGTAATTAACTTTATCCATCTGCATCATATCAGGAACACTAAGAAATTGAGAACAACATTGTACGAATCAATGTAACTTTTGTAAATCGCGTCGTCGTCATCTATTAACAAGTTGAATTTTATTGGTAAATTAAAATATTGAATGAATCGTCGACATTGTAGTGTTGACTTTTAACCCGCTTTAATCCATCATTCCTCATTTTTGACGAATGCACTCTTCAGCCTCAAGCAACATCTTACAATTATAATGGTCAGATTATAGCGTATGGGGATGGAATAGCGCAGCTGGTAAGTCCATTACACTGTACGCAGCTCACCTGAGTTCGAACTTCCACAACCCCATATGGTGTGTTGTCCCTTTTGCCACTTTCGATAATATCTATTTAAGATCTATCAAAATCTTCCGTTTTTCGACGGTAGCTGGACATTCACAATGTCACCTATAGTGATGGAAATCTAACGATCATCCTACTCTACAGCAGTTTATACTTGTTCAATTATAGGGGCCCCTCAACACAGTTGTGCCCAGGGGCCCCGAGTGGTATTAAGACGGCTCTGGGTATCAACAGTTAACAAACAAACCAAATTATACAATGATTTACACTAAACACTCCATAAGATAAACACTTCTTGAACTCTATTTTACATAGGTATAGTATTAATATAAACATAAAATTTGACTAACAATATCAGGTATGGTAAAGGGTGCGCGCAAAGAATATTTTAAAGAAGTGCGAGACAAATTGAAATCAAAGACATTGTAACATTGATTGAACACTCTACACATACTACTGATGGGTTCATTTTTGCCATAATTAGTGCGAGACACGGGAAGACGAACAAAAGAGGGAAAAAGGTTTCGGACGCGAATATCAATGTTGCGAAGACAGCACTGGTTTGAGCGCGACATTTCAAACTCCCTGTTATGCAGGATGGTAGACTCAGCGGTTAGTCGCTGTTCAGCGTCCAGGCGTGAAGGTATGTTAAGCGTCCATTAGCTATTTCATTTATTTGACACGCCTCAATGCATTACCTGAGCCGTGGATTTTTTAATATTATCAATGTGTAAATAAAAATAAAAAAATCGAATTTTATTGTATATCCATCGGATCTTGTATACGCGATTTGTTACTTTGCGTAAAGATCTTCTTTCTTGTTGAAGATGTATTTACTTCACTGCCTCTTGTTTCTTGTGGATTACTTAGTCCGCTTTCTCTCGGTTTATCGTTTTCGTTCATGCTATCATCGCTGTTAATGTTGTATGGGCTTGCACGATTACCTGGTTTGAGTTGTTTGTGGGTCATGATCGCATATCCGTGTTCTTTGTTATTTCCTTTATTATCGGTGGTGCGGGCAGTTGATTGGGAAGTAATAGGCGCATCACAATGATCGTTCACGTTGTGCGTAGGTTCTGCTGTTTCAGTGTTCGTTGGTCCCTGAGCAGCAACTCCGGTGGTTTGTGATTTAATTAATGTTGATGAAGGGCTGTGTGATGGGTATGCTTGCAGTTGATATTGCTTCGTTAGAGGTTAGTGTAAATGTGTAAAACGTAGGGCACGCAGGGGTCTGTCCTTCATACGTGCAAAACGTGATTTGAGATTTGGTCACGCATTTTGCTTTGAAAGTTCAGATATGACGGGATAGGTTCCGTCACTTGCATTCCAACAAAACAAACACCGTTGGAAATACCTAGAAAAAATTTCTCCATGTTTCAGACTTAAAGGATTCCACCGTTACGTATTCCGACATGATGATTGTAAAAAAAATTATTAGTAGTACCTAGGTGTAGATCGTGCACACGCATATCAATCTTACCATTGTCAATATAAACGGGTATCTTGGTCCTAACATTATCATACTCAACGACGTATTGCATGTTGTCTTCCATAGCGTAGATTTCCGTTATGGCCAAAGTTTTAAACGTTATCAGTAACGAGTGTGGTGGGCTTGTATAACGACGACTTCCGTTAGTCTAAACTGCATTTGCAAATTTGCTGTTGAGTTTCAAGCATTTTGAAATGAAAGATCGATATCGCACCAATGAAAGTAACGCTGCTTTATTGTTCACACTGGCTTGGAACGAATTTTATTATTCGATTGCTTTGCTTCTTTATAGTACTGGCACGGTGCATAAAGACAGCAGACTTCAGGTAGAAACGTTCGTTTGATTCACTGCACTGTTAACAAGCAGAGCGACTGATTAGGTACTGATATCGACCCTGTAGTAATTCCATGATCCCCAGCTCGAGAGAGCGCTCAATGACATTATTCTACGATAGTCGCTATTTTTCTTTTTATGGAATGGATTTCCAGTAAGACGAAAAAAGCCACTAGCAAGGTAACTCAAGTAGAAGCAGAAGCACCAAAACGCCGATGTGTCTTTTCAGAGGTACCAAAGGGAATTCTTCGGGTCCCGGATTGAAAGACGATTTAAGTCGAGAAGAAGCGCTGGTAAACATTGTTTCATCGATATTGACGAGGCCCTATTGAGAGATTAAAAAAACCATCCGAAGGTACAATTGAGAGATTCGACTGAATTAAGTTTTGTTTTTCGCATTCCGATTGAGGATGAGTATACGTTGCAGTTATGATTGCAGTCGGTCGTAACTGCATCTGGAGCATAGTGGAAAGCGAAGACTGAATAAATAGAAATATATTAGGCTTACAGGAGAAAAAACAGGACAAATCAAGCATTTTTCTCGTCTTCCCAGGACATCAGGACAGTCAATGTAAAACCAGGACATGTCCTGGGAAACCAGGACGTATGGTCACCCTATTCACCCAGTGACATAGAAGTGGGCACTCACGCCTCTGTTCAATAACGTAATTCCAATATGTTTTGGGATTGTTACGAAGGTTGCTCTGAATACGATGAAGGTATGAATTGAAGAGACACTTATTAAGTCTCTTGTAACAATGATGGAGATATAATAATTATTTTCCATATTTAGAATACTTTTTAAAACTGAGCTTTTGGCCGATTTAAACTTTTTTTAAACTTTTTGTTGCGCTTCAAAAAGGATGTGCATTTTCTTTAGATGTAAAGTTTTTGAACATAAAAATCGGTCGAAAAAATGAATGACGCAACTCTACTGGTTCCTTAAATATCGCTTGAAATATTTTTAGGGATTATTTATTTAAAATCGTATAGTGTTATCGATTTTATCTTGCACTACATTGGTGTTGTATAAAAAAGAATAAACTGATTACATCCAAGCTTGAATAACACCGGATACATCATTATTGTACGCGAAAAATTGTCAAAAAATAAGATACAAATAGTCGTTACTCTCAGTAGAGTACATTTGTTTTAGTTCAATAAAAGCAAATCATTGAATGTGTGATTTCTTCGTGTGATGTCAAATAGATTTTTGTATTAATTCCATTATTCAATAGTGAAATACGAACGGACAATCTTTTATTTTCGTTGCATTTATTATCCCTAAATCACTCCAACTATGCAGTGTTCGTACAGTCAATTCCTTTCAGCTGCTTGGTGAAATTCACGCACACACATCAAAACTCATAAATTGCAGTTTAAGTACTGTACTTTCAACATTTGCTGAACATATCCATTTTACAGATGATGATAACTTTGGTCAAAATCATGCAACTTGTCTAAAATCGTGAGGGTCTGCTCGATAAAACATCACCCGAGTGCATCGCTTCGTCTTCCCGGTGCACCAATATCTACAATCTTCGAAGCTCTCGAAAACCTTGTTGAAGCTGACACCGAAACCAGTTCTCGTCCCTGATCTCTCCCCTCCCCCTCCCTCCTTCCATCATCCCTTCGACTGATGCCATGTTTTCCTCCTGCATCATCACTTACGCTAACAGTTTTTATCAATTTACTCTAGTTTTCACTTTTCCTTCGAGATGCAGTTTTTCTTGCTTCCCCCCGCGCTCACCATCCACCAGGTTCCAGCACGGCTGAGCTTATCTATATCTCGCAGTCTGCATAAGCAAGCAGCGAATAAATAAACATATGAATATCTGACCGGCCAGCACAGTGCTCCGTAACACCGGCCCAGCTGAGCCGGAGGAGGACGTCAGCAGTTTTTGCTCTGAGGTCGATCTCGTGCGCCGTGCCGCCGCTAGGAGCCCACCCCATGCGGAGTGCTTAGGAATCTTTCACCGCCAGGCCCGGACAACCATCGCCATTTCGTGGAGTAGCTTGTTGTTTTGCTCGTCACTAAAACAATTTCAATGTATCTCTAAGACCTCCCCCGTTGCTGGAGTCCTCTGATCCGGACACAGAAGAGAAGGTATCGCTTTTCCTGCCCAATTGATTATATCTCTTGGAGTGGTCCACGCGAATGTGCTACAATTTTCTTCTCAGTTCACCGGTAGAGCAAGCCAGCAGAGCGTGTGGCCATGATCCGGGCTGAGGGTGCAGCACACGGCGGTCCCCCAGAGATCCGAGTCCATCGATCGGTTTGGTCAGTCAGAGTGTGTTGGAAGATGCTTTTAGGCGATAATTTTAAAGTTATCAATATTAATGAAGCATACGGGAGGCAGTATTCGGGGCTGCCGAGTTCCGCAACTGTTTTTTTTCGAGAAATAATGAACAGTTTCCACACTGAATGACGCGGGTAAAAGACGTTTACCCAGTAATGGGTGAATGTCAGAAATGTTACAATAAAGAATAAACTGTACTGTTATTCCTCACAATGAATCATATTAAATATTTAAAGGACTACAAAATAGAGTCTACTATATAGCATAAGCATAATTCTATGCTAGAGATTTGAATGTATAATATTTTCAAAAAACAAAAATTAGTATGAATTCACTGTACTCAGCTTCCCAGTGTACATGGTGATCATAAACGGCATGAAATAATTTGGTTAGTTGATTCCATTCAGCCAATTTTCTAAATCTTTATCGTGTTAATTAATGCTATAATTTCCACGACTTTTCCAAGCTCATAACCACAGGCGGCTTCAGTCGGATCATAAAGGGGAGGGCCCCCTTTACGAGGGGGTGGGCTCGTCTTCTTAGCAAAATGTGTCTGATGCACGATTTGGAATATCAAATTTAGAATTTTGGAAATGCTACATATACCTGACAAGCAGCGAGAGTGGCGAAAAGTTTGGTAAATCAAATACATACATTATTTAAGACGTTACTAAGGACTACTCGTAACTGTTTGCTTTCGCTATAACCACCAGTGCTCATGGCTAGATGTTATTGTTTGCGTTTTACATAAGATGTTATGGCTTTTATTCATTCGTAGTTTTGTACTATAACAATAATTTGTACTTCAATTCACGGGATCAAGTAGGAAGGAATCGGTTTGCGGCTACCACTTTGTCATCACACGAACATCGCTGAGAGCACCGTTGAGAGGGCGGGTTAGTGGGAGCAGTTATTCCAGGGCCCGGATCCTATTTGGGGGTCCGCATTCTATTCTGAAATTAAACTGATGGAGAGAGGAAGGAACAATTCCGTCTTTACACAAAAGCTGATGATGATGTCGACAAGCAGAATACAACGCTTCGTTGATGATTGATTCAAGCACTGTGGATTCAATTCCTAGTCAAGTGATTCCGCGAAAATTCTCCTTTAATTTGTCACCCTTTCTAGATACCGGAAACATTGCTGAGCATTTCCAATCCTCAGGAAATGTTTGCTGACGAAGCGGCAGATTGAAAATCTATGCAAGTGGGACATAAAATGGATTGATTTTCGGATTCCAGATATAACCATTTGTTTAGAGATTGTAAACACAACAATATCCACAGCACAAACAGCAACGTTACGAGCAGTACTGCCGATTTCGGTTGTGGTTGGCGAGTCAGTTGAAAAAATATTCGAGAAAAATGTGACAAGCTGTGTGCATTTAGCCACAGTTGTCGTAGCTCCTTCGCCGTTGTAAAGCTTAATTGATGGAGGTCCAGTTTCTTTTCGCTTCGTGTTGACAAAGGACGAGAAACCCCCTATGGATGCGCCCAAGTTACAATTAAAGTTTTATAGCATGCTACAAGTGCTATCTAATTTATATGAGCGGCTATTATAGCTATAAAATATTATTATATATTCTATAATAGAACTACCATAAAACCTCAATTGTTACTAATGACAAATTTCGCGCCTAATCGTATTCAGAGTTGACAGCACCCTCTCAGATTCTAATGAAAATTTCTGTACACGAAGACTGTCTCAAAAAGCCACTATGCATATTTTGTTTTTCCAAAAATGATCTGGACTGTCTTTTGAAAAGGGCCAAACTTTTTGCCTTTCTCCTATGGAAAGGCTATGCAATCACTCTGAAAACCGGCTTTTTAATCGAGGCCCGGAGGGCTGAGTCTCTAATACCATTCGACTCAGTTCGTTGAGTTCGGCAAATGTCTGTGTGTGTGTGCGTATGTATGTGTGTGTATGTATGTATGTATGTATGTATGTGACCAAAATATGCACATCGGTTCCTCGGAGATGGCTGAACCGATTTTATCAAACTTAGTCTCAAACAAAAGGTATAACGTTCCCATAGGCTGCTATTGAATTTCATTTAATTCTGACTTCCGGTTCCGGAGTTACGGGGTAAAGAGTCCGGTCACGCATGAAATTCCCATATAAATCGGCATCAGCATGTTATCTAAAAGATGCAAAACTTCATAAAATGTGGCCTAAATTATTTGGATTTGTAGTTTCAGCTCATTGATGTCCAATCAAACTCACGTTGACCAATTTGGACACATTCGGTGGAACCGGAAACTTCGGGAAAATGACCCAGTTCCTGAGTTTAATTCACACCTGCTTCTTAGAAATGTCTGTCTCAATTTTCTCAAATTTAGTCTCAAATGAAAGCTACTGCATCCCTATTAACTGCTCTTAAATTCCATTGGAATCGGAGTTCTGGTTCCTGTGTTACGGGTTGAAGTATGAGGTCACATGAGAAATTCCCATATAAACCGGTATAATCATTACATCTAAATGATGCAAAACTAATTGAAATGAATTTTACATTGTTTGAAATTTTTGGTCCTGATTACTTATTGCAAATCAAAGTCTCTATGACCACTTTGGGAACCATCGAGGCTTCCAGAAGGTGCGAATAAATGGCCAAATTCTGAAATTAGAGTCACACCTGTTTCTCATATATTGCTGAATCGATTCTCACAATCTTATTGTTAAATGAAGGGTATAGTATTCACATTAATTGCTACCGATTGTCATTTTAACGAAGTACTGGTTCCGGAGTTATAAATAAAAGAATATGTTCACACCATAAATTTCCCAAATAAACCTTTTTGCCCTTCTCCTATAGAAAAATCATGCAATCACTCTGACAATCGACTTTTCAACAGAGGTCCGGAGAGCCGTAACTCTTATACCATTCAACTCACTTCCTCGAGTTCTACGAATGTGTGTGTGCGTATGTACATACGTATTTGGTTAACAATCGCACATCGGTTACTCAAGGTAGATAGTATTGCTAGGTTGCTTTAAATTCTGATCTGACATCCTGTATCAGAGTTGCTGGTTGACAAGTGCGATCATACAGTAAATTCCCATATAAACTGGTACTGCCATGATACCTAGAAGACGTAAAACTTATTAAAATGCTTGTTAAATTACTTAGATTAGCTGGTCTGTAGTCACTTTGATCACATTGGTCACTTAGAATGTTTTCATGCCCCGGAAATCTTACCAATGTTCAGAGTTAATTTCACGCCTATTCCTCAGAGAGCATTCTTGACCGTTTTCCATCATCTTCTATATATGAAGTGATTGGTGCGATGCTTCAATTGGCTGCTATTGAATTTCATTCCGATCTGACTTTCGGCTCCTGAGTTATAGGTTGGTTAGTGCGGTCACACAGGAATTTCCTATATACAAGTACATTACTTAAACGGTTAAAAACCACAAAATGTGATTATTGCAACCACAGCAAATAAATTAATTTCGACCGAAGTTCTGGCAACATTGCCCAGACCGACTGTCAAATGAACTTTTTGTTGCTTTGGTTTTGAGTTATTAGTGGATACGCGAAAGTATTGCGAATCTTTTCTAAAATTCACTTTGCGACTTTTCAGCCATGCACATCCAGGCCGAGCGTCAAATTACGCGCTCGTTTAATTTGCTCCACTGCGAGTGTAAAAATACTTTGACGTTTTTGCCTTTCTCCTATAGAAAGGTTATGCAATCACTCTGAACATCGTCAATCTAATCCCGGCCCGGGCCGTCTGTCATATACCATTCGACTCAGTTCGTCGAATTCGTCAAATGTCTGTGTGTGTATGTATGTATGTGAACAAAAATAAGCACATCGGTTACTCGGAGATGGCTCAACCGATTTTATCAAACTTAGTCTCAAATGAAAGGTACAACCTTTCCATAGGCTACTATTGAATTTCATTAAATTCCGAGTTCTGGTTCCGGAGTTACGGGTTTAAGAGTGCGGACACATAGCAAATTCACATTTTTGCCTTTCTCCTATTGAAAGGTTATGCAATCACTCTGAACATCGTCAATCTATTTTTTTTACTTACATAGGTTTTCTGTATTTTAACAAGGTTGTAGTTAGAGGGATACGGTGAGGGGAACCCCCTCCCCCCATCACTCACCACCCTTCTCTAAACCGCCCTCTACGCAAATAATTCCTCTCAAATGTTCTAATTCCTATAAAAAAAATTTTCCTTGTGGGTCTGAAAAACCAGGGAAATTTTTTTTTTTGAAATTATTTTGAGTTGAGAAACCAATTTAAAATTTCTTAACAATTTGAAAATGGTGGATTAAAACGGGTTTTTTACCATATTTTTTCTTCAAATGACTATAGTCTAAAAATGACAAATCCTACAAAAAAATGTTGTAGGAGTAGTTTTCACAAAATTAGTCAAATTTTTGAACAAAAATATTAAAAAAATTCTTCATTGACTCCTACACTGAAAAAAATCGGTTTTAAAAATTTAAAGTTGATTTACAAAAAAAAACCATTTTTAATTTAGATGAAATATTGTTACAAGATAGATAATTATGTTCCATACCTACCGTCAAAAATTCAAGTTTTAAGGAAAAAAAGTTTAAAAAAAAAACTTTTCCTTGTCTGAACTGAACTTTTTTCTTCAGTGTATTTTTTTCTAAACTTATTTTTTTTCTTCAGTGTATTTGTATCGAAAACTAAACCAATGAAAGTCGTAATCATCTCGGAATCCAATAAAACTCAGTTTGTTAGAAGATTTTGACTAATTTAGCAGCTAAGTATATTTTTTTTACTTTTTTCATACGTTTCCGAGCTCTCGAGCGAACCAGATCGTTTTCTCGTGCCGCACATAGAGTGAATAAATATATATACATTGCCAGTGAAGATCAACCATTGTTATAGGCAGTCTTTGTTCGCCGGTGCCTAGGCTGGTAAAGTGAATAGTGGAATAGCCGGACACGCCGCTATATAAGCTAAGTATTTTTTTTTTTCATTTCCCTTTACCCCGATCGGTTGCTACTTCGTAGATCCCTTTCCCTGAATATAAGTTTCATCTCTCGTTTACACCACGTGTTATCCTCGTGCCTAAATGGCCGAGGGCGAAGTAACATTGGATGGGAATGATATTCCCATGGATTTACCGGATAAACCCGAAATTACTCCCTCCCCTGATTCCCCCAGTCCTCCTCGTATTAAAACATACCCACCCAGTTCAAATGGGCCCTGGGTGGTCTATTTCCGGCCCATCACGAAATCGCTCAATATTTTAGAGACCTCACGGGAGCTGACTGCTAACTACCCGTCCGTAGCTCAGATAACACGTGTTAGAGCTAATAAGATACGCATAATAGTGAATGACCGCGAGTAGGAAAACCAGATTGCTCGAAGCGAGCGTTTTACAAAGCAATGTAAGGCGTATGTACCTTGTATGGCAGTGGAGATCGATGGGGTCATCGCTGAACCGGGTTTGAAATGCGAAGACGTGTTGAAGTATGGGGTTGGTTGCTTTAAGCAATTGTATTCAGCAAAAACTGATAAGACAACTTATTCATTGTCAGACTCGCTTCGGGTGACTTTCTCCGGGTCTTCCCTCCCCAACTATGTCCTCCTGGATAAGGTTCGTCTACCTATTCGCCTGTTTGTACCGCGTGTAATGAACTGCAGCAATTACAAGCAGCTGGGCCACACAGCCACCTATTGTGGCAATAAGAAAAGGTGCGGCAAATGCGAGGGAGAGCATGAGGATGACGATTGCGGTAGAGAAACTGAAAAGTGTATTTACTGCGGGGGCCTTCCTCTTGATCTTAAATCATGCCCCGCGTACAAACAGCGCGAGGATAAAATTAAGTGCTCCCTTAAGGAACGCTCGAAGCGCTCTTATACAGAAATTCTTAAGGCTTCGCCATCTGTCCCTTCCGAAAATTCCTTTGCTCTTTTGGCTGGTGTTGACCAAGAATCTGACGACCCACAAGAGAGAACATCTTTTGTTAACCCAGGGGAATCCAGGATGAGGAGAAATCTAGCCTCCCCTAGATTGCCTCGTCAGGGTGCCAAGGTGTCGTCTCCTCAGAAAGCGCCAACTGCAATCAATTAATCCAACGGAAGTGCTGCCCTAAAGCCGAAGCAGAGGGCTCCAGCACTTGGAAATTTTAATTCTAACAAGGAGTACCCACCACTTCCAGGGACACCAGAAATCCCAAGTGTCCCCTTTATTCAAACAGATACTCAGTCCAGTAATGGACTAATGAAATTTTCTGACATGGTGGACTTAAGTTTCACAGCTTTCAATGTGACAGATCCTCTTAAAAGCCTTCTAATACGTTTTTTCCCTATAGTGCAAACATTTTTGTAGCAGTTGACTACTAAATGGCCCCTCCTTGCAGCGATCGTATCCTTCGATGGCTAAGTCATCGAACGAGGTCACCGATTCGATCACTGTTCTACAGTGGAACAGCAGAAGTATCCTCCCGAAAATCGATTCCTTTAAATTTTTACTAAATAGTTTAAAATGTGATGCTTTCGCATTATGAAATTGAAAGTGAAACTTCCGATATAAATCTCAACTTCCACGACTTTAATATAATTCATCTGGATCGAGAAAACCCTTACGGAGGAGTACTTTTGGGGATTAAAAAGTGCTATTCTTTCAAACGAATCAACCTCCCTTCGACACCAGGCATTGAAATTGTCGCTTGTCAAGTTCTAATCAAAGGCAAAGATCTTTGCATTGCTTACATCTACATTCCTCCTAGGTAGGGCACCGAACGCTTTGTAACGGAATCCTTACCGGCACCGCTGCTAGTTCTAGGAGACTTTAACTCGCACGGTACGGTATGGGGTTGTCTGCACGATGATAATAGATCAACATTAATCCAAGATCTTAGGGACAATTTCAACATGACCATCTTAAACACGAGAGAAATGACGCGGATTCCTACACCACCAGCACGCGCAAGCGCGTTGGATTTATCGCTTTGCTCGACATCGCTACAGTTAGTTTGCAGGTTAAAGGTGATCTCTGATCCCCACGGTAGCGATCATTTGCCTATCGTGATTTCAATTGCTAACGGTTCAAGACCATCAGAAACAATCAATGTCTCGTATGACCTCACACGGAATATTGATTGGAAGAGTTACGCGACCGCGATATCCGTTAAAATCGAATCCACTCAAGAACTTCCTCCGGAGTACAGGTTTTTGGCTGCCTTGATTCTCGACAGTGCGAATCAAGCTCAGACTAAACCAGTACCCAGCGCGAATACCCATGGACGGTTTCCCACCCTGTGGTGGGATAAAGAGTGCTCAGAGCTGTACGCGGAAAAGTCCACTGCATATAAGGCCTTCCGGGAAGACGCTAGCTATCTACAGTACGCGTCGTTAGAAAGGCGAATGAAGAGTCTAATGAAAGCCAAAAAACGCAGTTATTGGCGCCGGTTCGTCGACGGGTTAACTGTTAAGAAACAGCGATGAGCATTATTTGGGGTACGGTTCGACGTATGCGTAACCGAAACAGTACCAACGAGAACGTGGAATATTCAAACCGCTGGATATTCGCTTTCGCCAAAAAGATCTGTCCGGACTCTGTTCCGGTACAGAAAACGTACCGCGCCGCGTCTCCTCGCGATACCGCGAACGAAACACCATTTTCGATGGTGGAATTCTCACTTGCTCTCTTACAATGCAACAATAACGCCCCAGGGTTAGACAAAATCAAATTCATCTTGCTGAAGACACAGCAAAAAGGTGCTTGTTGAACTTATTTAACAAGTTCCTTGAAGGTAACATTGTTCCTTATGACTGGAGGCAAGTGAAGGTCATCGCCATCGCAAAACCGGGAAAACCAGCCTCCGACCACAACTCGTACCGACCGATTGCAATGCTTTCCTGTATCCGGAAGTTGTTCAAGAAAATGATCTTGTTTCGCCTCGACAATTGGGTCGAAACAAATGGCTTACTGTCAGATACACAATTTGGCTTCCGCAAATGCAAAGGGACGAACTTGCGTTGCTTTCTACAAAAATCCAAATGGCCTATGCTAACAAAGAGCAGATCGCATCAGTCTTCTTGGATATTAAGAAGGCTTTTGACTCAGTTTCTATCAACATTCTGTCAGCGAAGCTGCACCAGCATGGTCTTCCACCTATTTTAAATAACTTTTTGCTAAACCTGTTGTCTGAAAAGCACATGCACTTTTCGCATGGCGATTTAACAACATCGCGATTTAGCTACATGGGTCTTCTCCAGGGCTCATGTCTAAGTCCCCTACTCTACAACTTCTACGTGAATGACATTGATGATTGTCTTATCAATTCATGCACTGTAAGGCAACTTGCAGACGATGGAGTGGCCTCTGTTACAGGGCCCAAAGCTGCCGATTTGCAAGGACCATTGCAAGATACTTTGGACAATTTGTCTGCTTGGGCTCTTCAGCCGGGTATCGAGTTCTCCAAGGAGAAAACTGAATTGGTTGTCTTTTCTAGGAAGCACGAGTCGGCGCAACTCCAGCTTCTATTAACCCTTAAATGCGCAATGTTGTTTTAAAACAACATTGTAAAAACCATCTCAAAATTATCGTAGCAACGTATTAAAACCGTGAGACAATTTTCAGAGAATTTGGAATAAATTTGTTTGCGCCTTTAAGGGTTAATGGGTGTAACGATCAATCAGGTTTTCACATTTAAATATCTCGGGGTCTGGTTCAACTCTAAAGGTACCTAGGGGTGTCACATAAGGTATCTGAAACAGAAATGCCAACAAAGGATCAACTTACTCCGGACAATAACCGGAACATGGTGGGGTGCCCACCCAGGAGACTTAATCAGGTTATACCAAACAACGATATTGTCGGTGATGGAGTACGTTTCTGTTTCCGCTCCGCTGCAAACATACATTTCATCAAAATGGACAAATCTAGTGTCGTTGCTTGCGCATTGCCTTGGGTTGCATGCACTCGACCCATACGATGAGTCTCGAAGTGCTGGCAGGCGTTCTACCGCTAAAAAATCGATTTTGGGAACTCTCATATCGATTGCTCATCCGATGCGATATCTTGAACCCGCTGGTGATTGAAAACTGCGAGAGGTTCGTCGAGCTTAATTCTCAAACCCGTTTTATGTCCTTGTACTTCAACTATATGGCACAGAGCATCAATCCTTCTTCATATAATCTCGACCGTGTCCCTTTGTTTGATACTTCTGATTCAACTGTATTCTTCGACACATCCATGAAGGAAGAGACCCGTGGAATCCCGGATCATATACGCCCACAAGTGATCCCTAATATATTTTATAATAAATTCCGAGAAGTCGACTGCGCAAAAATGTTCTGCACCGAGGGATCAAATCTCGATGGGTCCACTGGCTTCGATATCTTCAATGATAATATCACCGCTTCATTCAAGCTCAATGATCCTGCTTCAGTTTACGTCGCCGAATTAGCCGCTATTCACTATGCCCTTGGGATCATCGACACTTTGCCCACAGATCACTACTTCATCATTTCGGACAGCCTCAGCTCTATCGAGGCTCTTCGTGCGGTGAAGCCTAAAAAGCAATTCCCGTATTTTCTGGGGAAGATACGGAAGTCTCTGCGCAAGTTATCTGAAAAATCTTACCAGATTACCTTTGTTTGAGTCCCTTCTCATTGCTCTATCCCGGGTAATGAAAAGGCCGACTCTTTAGCAAAGGTGGGCGCTTTAGAAGGTGACATCTACGAAAGACCAATTTGCTTCAAGGAATTTTTCAGTATTTCTCATCAGAGGACACTCGACAGTTGGCAAAACTCGTGGAGCAATGGGGAACTTGGACGATGGTAACATTCTATTGTCCCGAAGGTAACAACGAAGCCTTGGTTCAGGGGAATGTGGGTCGGGATTTCATACGTGTAATGTCCCGGCTTACACTACACATTGGATGCGCATTTGCGGCGTATTGGGCTCGATCACGTTGCCTGGGTATGCGCCGGGTATTGTGACGCCAGGTCTCAGTTAAAGAATTCCCTTCAGGCCCGAGGTAGACCACCCAATGTCCCAGTTTGGGATATGCTGGCAAATCGAGATCTCCCCTATATGTCCCTTATGTACATCTTTATAAAAACGATAAACATCCCAATTTAGCCCCTCTCTCTTATTTCTCGCTTCCAGAAGCTCCCTGTCCTTCTTTTATCGACCCGACCAGTGCCAGAGTGCCACTATGCGACCGCTATCGCCCTGCATAGAAGAAAGCTGAAGCGAAAGCAACTCGATGGTCTGATAACTTCCCCGCGGGTCTGAAGAATACCACCCGCCAACCCGGTACTCAACGACCTACTGACAAGGCACTGTGTCGCTGATCTCTCGTTTGCCTGAAAGTTACAAGTTCTGCTCTTCTCTCCATGTCATCATAGACGCTTTCTCTCCCCTGTCCTTGATACAACTGCTGCTACATCGATGATGGAAATAAGCCCCCCTTTAAATATCTTAACCAAGCATAAGTATCCTTTAAAAAAATCAATGTTGTATTCTGTATTCCTAGTTTAAAGATAGCTGTTAATTTTATTCTTCATTGAAACTATTCTCCCCCATCTTGTAAATAGAAATGTATCCCTAGTTTTATAATATCTGTGAAATTTCTCATAAATATTTTCCCCATTTTGTGCACCAAACTATATTGTTAGTTTTAAGATAACTGTAAAATATTTCGGAAAAAAACTATTACTCCCCTTTTGAATATAAAACTGATTCCTTGTTTGTTTAAATTTTTCATAAAAAAATCGTTTGGCCCCACTCTTGTATATAGACCTGTATTTCTAGTCTTAAGATAGCTGTAGAATTCTTCCTCTAAATATAAAAAAAAATATCTGAACATTGTAACCTCCTAGTTTTAAGTATTTAAAATGTAAAAAACAAAAGAATTTGGCACCGCCAAGCTAACGCATTTGTGCCTATGGGACCATTCATAAATTATGTAACGCTTTTAGGGGGGGGGGGGGGGGGGTACAACAAGTTGTGACATGTTGTGACATAGGGGGGAGGGGGAGTTAGCTAGATCGTTACGTAACATGTTTTCACCGAAGAAAAAATTTTTTTTCTGGAAATTTGTTACGTAATAGGGGAGGGGGGGATGTAGAAATTTGTGACAATTTGTTACATGGGGGGAGGGGGAGTCAATTTTGGGCAATTTTTGCGTTACGTAATTTATGAATGGTCCCTATCAAATAAACGAACTGAAAAAAAACTCAGCGTAAATCGAACTACATCCGTACCGTCGCGCAGATCTCAACAACCGAATCAGCCGGCATCGATCGTCGAAGATTAGCTTCAAACACTCGAAGAAGCGATACAAAGCCTGAAAATAAAAACCACGGGCCAGTTGAAAATGTATGTCGCGCTGCGCTGTTTGCAAAACATACGAGACGTGAAATGGTTCATTTATTTGAAATATGATACACCGAAAACGTTACGAAATAATTTATAGATTAGGTTACAAACATTTTTGCTTCGTGGCCCCAGCACGAGGTGGTAAGGAAAGCGAATTACATGAGCTTACAGATGAGCCCGCCTCCCGGCGACATCTACCCGGGGTCCAACATGGCGGAATCAAATTTATTTCTATAATTAAAATGACCGGCTGAGCGGGTACGGGGAGGAGTACCAGACCTGAATGGTTTTGTATCGGTCCATGCGCATGTGCGCTAAATCCAGGCGAACGCTATCGCAAATCCGATTAGCGTCTCGGCCCGTTTACTAAAGGCCACTCTTCGCCTACAAATTCGAACACAACACCAGCCAACTACTACGCGAGAGGTATCCAATCGTTAGAGCGGGATCTACCGAACGAACGAACGATCGCTAATTAAAAGTGAACGATTCCGATCTTGATCGATGTTCGTCGCGAATAGGATGCTGCTGCGTTTTTTTTTCTCCTAACGACAACGGACGGTTTAAGGACCGACCGGGCGAAATTCCTATTCGCGTGTGTTGGTCGTCGCATTGCACAGTTCAGCGCATTGCTCGAATTGAGATGGGTCGAAGATATGGCAATAGATTACTGGAATTACACAGCAGGTGCGCGGGGGTCGGTTTCAGTGTGGCAAAGCAATCTCTGGTAGCGTTCCTGGGTGTCAACATAATATATGTGATGAACGGCGTGGCGATCGATCTGGATGGTGTGCGATATTAATCTGCTTTACGCGCTTGGGAAAATATGCAGAGATTACAACTTCCTTTTACCCGTATGAGTTATGTAATAAAAATTTCACAAATTCTACAGCACAGGACAACAAAGGCTTATGCTAGATATGTGGTAAGTGAGCAACAGCGGCTCTTGCAATAAGATCAGACGATGTATTCATGCTCCGCCGTGACCTAATTCTCGATCTGTGAACACTACCTATCAAAAAATTGAATCTAGCTCATATCAAACAATTTTGCTCACAAATGCTAGAATTACTTCTTATAATGACCACCTAATTTTCAAAGATATCCAACCGCCAACAACGGCAGTGTTTTCCCTATACGTCATTCTCACGACTAACTGATTATCACCTGCCGCAATGATCAGACACCTCAAATCTCCACACTCTAATCAAATTAAAGAAAATCGACCGACCCGTTAGTTCTGATTAACTTGGCCGCTTTCGAGTCGGTACCGATGTGCGGCCTATTCCAGTTAGTCCACGGTCGTCGTCGTCGTCGTCGCGCAATCAACTTCCTGGCTCCCCGAAAAACAAAGCAATGAAACCATCATCAGCCAAATGTGTCTGTGTCATTGGGGCAATCACAATAATCAGTGTCGTTTGTGGTGCCGCTGCCAATCTCGGTGCGCGGAATCAGACTGGAACTCATCCGGATGATCCGATTGATGGAGCGAGAAATCGAGACAAACGATCGTTGTTTTTCCCGTACAATGCTGCTATGGGCGTGAGTTTCGACGATGGCCGGTGATATTTGCGGAAATCGGTTTGTTAATGTGTTGTGTGCGATTTTTTTCAGCTTCTGATAGCCATCGCAGTGCCGTTGAGTATACCGGATAGGAATATTTTTGTGTCGTACAATTTCGAAGGAAACTACAACAGTCCACAGCAGTCGAATATATTTACCGAGGGACTCTTCAACTTTGTAAGTATTTCTTTTGAAATGAGATTGTCTTATACTGTAAGACAACTAAAAGCATCGGATCATCTTGTTAGCAAATGATATTGCCACGAGCAGTATCGTCTTTATGAATGGGTACATCGATCTAGGGGTAGGGACCCTGTGATTCTCAGGGATAGGAATCACACTAGCTGTCTGCACTGATGACGCCAAGGAAACTATTAAAGTGCTGCGAAAAATATTTTTATGAGCATTCTTGGATCAATACACCGATAACATGTTGAATATGCTTGTGTTGCTGATTTTGTTTTTGGTTAAACTCAAAACTCAGTATACGATTTAATGACAAACGAAAAGACAAATTGTTAGCCACGGTGACGCACACTCGACATTGAATACTACCTACTGTAAAAGGGACCTTAAACCCGTTGAACGTTATCCTGCAGCAAGAAACACGAGGATGAAAATGTTTTACTCCACTATTTGGAGCTAGGCGTAATTGAAAAGTTCACAAAAAAGGGAAATTTTCCATCAACGAGGCAGCTATTTCAGGCAGAGTCGTCAACAGGAAGCACCTAAGTGGCTCGATCAAACACGAAAAGTAATAAATGGACGTGGCGCGTGCCTGTTTGCATCAATGGTTGTTCTTATAGCAAACGAGCAACATCATGGCTGTACCGTCTGGACGTTACAATAAGCAGTAGACGCTAACGGGTTTTCGGAAGCGGTGGCATCGCACACAGTTAAACCGTGTACGAATTTTTCGGGTACCAGTACGGTGTCACAGAATGCATTGCAAAGTGGGTGGATGGGGTGGTTTTTGATTGAGTCCAGTACTGCAGGGTGCGACGTGTTTATGCTGCTTAAGAGTTTGCGTTTGAAAAAATAATTTATTTTTATACTCGTGTGCGCGTTGCGTCAAGCAATGTTTTCGGCTGTTTGTAGGTATGTAAGGTACACATGTTTCATATTTCGGATATATATGATACGTTTTTTATCACTAAGTTATCTGACAACATGCTTCTGTAGTTATTTCTAACGCACGACCAGACTCAACTTGATTTTAGCAGGGGCGTTGTTCAACTATCTTAAGACCAGGACTACAGTTCGATATACAAGATGGTGAAAATTGATTTTTATCAATATTAAGTGGGAGAGGGGGTTTATTACAATATATTATTCAGGACTGGTAGTTCAGATCTTTTACAAGAGATATTATTGGATCGAGAAATTAAATCTAAAAAAATGAATTCAAATTTGATTTTTGTACCCGAGCTTTCGCAAAATATTCAAAAGGAGACTTATTTCTAACATCGTTGTAGCACCAATCGCATCAGTTGCAAGACTTGCAACTTTCAGGCAAACGGAAGACCACCGACACCAATTAGAGCCTCAGGCTACCTACAGGCTACACGGACCGGGTTGATGGGTGGTTTTCTTCGAACCCGTAGGGATTCCTCTAAACGTGGTGGTCGTGCTTGTTTTAAATTCAGGTAATACCTGTGGTGAGGGCCAAAGCAATCAAGCGACACTCTGGTACAGGCCAGCTCCATAAAGGCAGTGGAGTGGACTACCGAGAACAATAAATAGAAGACCGGGGCTAGATTAGGATATTTATCATTTTTATAAAAAGGTAGATGAGGGACATATACAAAAGATCACGACTTGCCAGGATAGCATATCTATCTATCTATCTTTTTTTTTTAGAGAGCAGTAAAAAAATTTCAGGAAAACCCTGAGTGAGGGAAAATGTTCAAAAACCCCAATGTCTCAAGGAACGGGTTTGGGCTGCCATCACCCGACCCGCTAAAAACCACTGCTCTTGCCCAGAACCTGATTCCTCCCCGGCACTATCTTACGGCATTACTTCGGAGAGGTGTTTTTATGTGCATAGCACACACTCTAATTCAACTACTTACTAATTCGTTTCTTCCGCAGGGTTACAGCCCCACTCCTCTACACACCACCAATTCTCTACCATCCATACAGACTGGCAAGTTCTGCATGGCAGTCGAAAGGCTGGCTGTGAGTCGAGACTTAGTGCTCCTCCCGAGGTCAGTTCGGCGATTCCGGTGGAGCAGGGTGCCCCGATGACCTGCGACTGGTGGTCCCCGGCGGTGAATGTAGCTTACGCCGACGGAGAGTTCCCCGGCGAAGGAAGCTCTCCCGATACCGATTCTTCTTTTGTTTTAGCACCACAATTTCTTGAGCCCTTTGGCTTCCTCTCGTTCCGTTTCGCTCTACTTTCCCGATGAGCCATTTAGCTCCCGCCCTCACATGTTCGCGAACTACTCGGTCTAGTCCCCAACAATGGATCTAGCCCGTTCTCCTGCAACCGAGCGGTGGATTTCTCCTGATACCGATGTTCGTTTTGTGAGCCATTTAGCTCTCCGCGTCGTCCCGATCTACTCGATCTAGTCCCCGGCGGTGGATCTAGCCTACTCACGAGCTACCCGGTAGGGTGTCGAGATCGGTTCGGCGATTCCGGTGAAGCTTGACGCCGGTTCACAGGCGCCCCGACAACCCAACTCGGTGCTACGTCACGTACTTATCGACTGGTCCCCGGCGGTGGACCTAGTCGACACATTCGGAGAGTTCCCCGGCGGCGGAATTTCTTTCGAAACCCGATTTGTGGCATCTTGTTGGTCTCTTCGCCACTTCCTCTGCAGCTCGCAGAGTATGCTCGAGACCACTCTGTTGACAGCGTCCCAGGTATGTTCTTCTCAACACATCTCTTCGTCGATATTGTCCACTGTCATACCCCTACGAACTTCTTCGAATCTAGGGCATTCGAAGACCACGTGTTCCGGTGTATCCTGCATAGTCGCACACTCTGGGCAAAGGGGTGACGAAGCATGTCCAAACCAATGCAATTACTTCCGGAAGCATCCGTGCCCGGACAAAAACTGCGTCAAATGGAAGTTCACCTCTCCATGCTTCCTATGTACCCAGGCCGATACATTTGGGATGAGTCGGTGGGTCCACCTTTCTTTCTCCGCGTTGTCCCACTCCTGTTGCCATTTAGCCAACGAGTCCGCTCGAACCAGTCTCCTAGCGTTACGTGCATTTCTCCGCTGATAGCATTCCACGTCCTCCGCCAGGGTAATGCAGATGGGGATCATCCCGGCGATATTGTTCTGTAGGCACTCGCGACTCGTACGACCATCAGTCGGAATGTCCTGTTTAGCTTTTCACGGTTCCGCTTGGTTTTCAGCGCAGCACTCCAGGCAGGAACCCCATATCGGAGTATCGATGACGAAACAGTAGATAGCAGACGTCTCGTGCTGCTTCTCGCCGACGTTTGGCATTATTCTCGCTATTGCGTTCGTCGCCTTCGCCGATATTTCGCAGGCGTAGCCGACGTGGTTATTGAAGCTCAACCGGTCGTCGATTATAACTCCCAATTACTTCAATGCACGCTTCAATGCAATCACGTGCCCTCCGACGTCGATCTGCATCCGTTGAACCGTTTTGCAGTTACTGACCAACAACACCTCCGTCTTGTGGTGAGCTATTTGCAGCTTGATCCCGTTCATCCAGCTCTCGATCGCGTCTATTGTCTCCGTCACCGACACCTCCACTTCTTCAAATGTCTCACCCATCACCGTTGGTGACACGTCGTCCACGAAACCCACGATTTTCAATTTCCTGGGCAGCTGCTGCGTTAGGACTCCATCATACATCCCGTTCCAAAGAGTTGGACCGAGAATGGAGCCCTCGGGAACGCCCGCTGTGACTCGCATTGTCTTCTGTCCTTCGCTACAGTACAGCAGCACATCAGCAATCTGCTCTGGAAGTAACTCTTCAGGATCTGGCATAGACAATCGGGAACCCTCATTCTATGCAGCGCAGCAGCGATGGCTTCCCAGTTGGCACCGTTGAATGCGTTCTTCAGATCTATCGTGATCACAGCGCAGTATCGATCTCCTCTTCGCTTCTGTTTAGATGACTTCTCAGCACTCTCGAGCACTATCCGAATTGCATCCACTGTCGATGCTCCTTTGTGGAAACCGAACTGCATCTTGGACAGTCCGCACTCACCTTCCGTGAATTTCGTCAACCTGTTAAGAATGATCCTTTCCAGGAGTTTTCTGAGTGTATCCAGCAGGCATATGGGCCTGTACGAGGTCGGGTCGCCAGGGGGTTTCCCTGGCTTTGGCAGCAACACCAGCTTCTGGACTTTCCACATTTCGGGGAAGTTGCCTTCATTTAGGGACTTTTGCAGCACCATGCTGAACATGTCCGGATATGCCAGGATCGCAGGCTTCAGCACCACGGACCGGGGTCTTTCTTTGATTTCAGGCGCTTCGATGCTTCTGCGAGCTCGTCGTTAGTCACTTGCCGATCGTCCGTGTTTGTTCCTTCTTCTTCGCTGTACGGTGCAGGTGGCCATATAGTTGGAATGTGCTTCGGGAAAAGACCCTCGACGATTTTCTACAGCTTGCTCGGACACATTTCAGCTGGCGTCGTCAGGCCCTTCATATTCGCCGTCACGACTCGGTATGCGTCGCCCCAGGGGTTGGCGTCTACTTCTCGGCACAGCTCCTTGTGGCAATCTGACTTTCTAAGTCTGATCTCCCGTTTTAAAGCGGCCCTAACTTCCCAAAACGCTGACTTGCGCTCTTCCCTATCTGGCTCCGATATTGCTCTTTGAGTCCGCCTTCCGGCTCTGAGACAAGTAGCGCTTAGCATACTAAGCGTCTCATTCCACCAGTAAACTGGACGCCGTTTATTGCGTGGTCCAGATTTCCCGACATTGTGGCGTCACAAGCCACCATAATCCTTCTTGCTAGGTCAACCGCATCCACGTTCTCGGTCTCGCCGTTCGGCCGAAGTGCCTCGACGAAGAGGTCTATGTTGAAGGCTTCCGTCTTCCACTTTCGCTCACCGGTCATCCTTCTCCGTACTGCAGCAGGGTTCCGTCAACCGATACGGTAGCGAATCGCCTGGTGGTCGCTATGCGTCTCTAATCCATGTTCGCCGACGGTGAAGGACTACAGAATGTGACGTCGATGATGGATCCCTCCCGTCTCTCTGAAATTTACTAACAGAACCTTGATTGCACAGTCCTACGTCTAACTTCGCTAGAGCTTCTTGCACGATACACCGTCTTGTGTTGGTTACTCTACTGCTCCACCCCAAAGCCCAGGCGATGAAGTTACCACTTACGTGGCTTCTCTTTTGTCAGGTCTCGCGGCAAAGAGGGACAAGTCTGTCTTTACCAGGAAACATAGAGGTAGTTATGCTGCCTAAGCTCGACTCCTGCCAACAGAAGACAAAAGATTTGCCTGTCAAGTTTAAAGTCTGTTTCTAATGACCCTGCCACTTCTAGTTTTTCCGATCTGCATACTTGACATACTTTCTCTCACTTGACTACAATGACTCTAACTTTGCATAACTTTCCCTATCCAGTAAGCTCTAGCTAATTGAATGTCGTGTTTCTCAATTCATGTCATTCTGCTTACGTAATATGGACGCTGATGCTCAGATCGACACGGTATATACCGACTTGAAGTCATCATTTGACAGAGTTGATCACGCAATATTTCTGTAGTACGGTTGGAGTTATTAGGAGGGTCTCTTAATCTGACTCCTTGGCTCGGAACATATCTGAGAGATCGAACACTTGTAGTAAAAATTGGATGTGTGTTCTCTGCCCCATTTTCGAACAACTCGGGTGTTCCTCAAGGAGGTAACTTGGGCCCATTTATATTCACACTCTTTATCAATGATCTAGCCACGGTATTATCACTGGGTTGTCACTCTTTGTCTTCTCTCACTGTGCTACGCATTAGTACGGTGGACATTGGCTGAGCCTTAGCAACCTAAGGGGCAAGGAGGGGCTTTGCCCCCCCTCACGCGTTTCCACCGCACCACGCATGTTTCTCATATATGAAATAGATATAAGAAGGAAAGAAACGAAATTAAAGATTAATGAAATAAAAAGCAGTAAAGAGATCTATTTGTATAGTTTATACTGTGCTAATTGGTATCGGCCTGAAATTTCACCGTCGTAAATTGTCACAACACATCGCGACACGGTACTTGTTTGTGTTGGTGGTTTACAACCCAGTAAACGGCCAGTAGGCGACATCTGGCAATTATTCCACCGTGAGTATCTACCAGATTGTGATCCAGTGGAACGGCGACGTCGAGCCTTGTCATAGACTAGTATATCTGGGCGGTTGTGATGTAGGAATTGGTCCGATACAACAGTGTGATCCCAGTACAGTTTGAAACGGACATTTGCCAGAACAGGCACAGACAGACAGATAAACGTAGTTCGGCATAATCTCAATCAAAAGACCATGTTGCATGTGCAAAATCTTAGCAACGCTGTTTTGACGCTCGGTATAGGCTGCGTTGACTGGTACTCAGCAACCTGCCGTAATGTGATCGCAGATCTCGTGTAATGCATGGCACATCCAGCATATATACTCGACGTCTTGGTAGCAAATATACCTCCTGCAATTCCTCGACGGCATTATCCTGTCGTGGATGGCAGTCATGTCGGACTCGATCACTAAATAGAGCTTACCTCGCTTGAGCCACAGGTTAGATGCAGCCTTGTCGATGTACGGCTGCGTCAGCTGGTGTGGATGGGCATTGTGCAAGACGGAGCAGTTCGGCAGAAAGTGTCTGATAGCGGGATTGTGAAGACGTGTTATACCTTTCGTCTAAAGGAAACGATCGGCAACCGAAAGACGGTGAACAAAAGATCCAAAGCAGTTTGAAGCCGCCAGATTGGGCGAGTTCTTTGTCCTGGATTCCCCGACGAGGAGTTTAAAGCCGATAGATTGGACGAGTATTTTGTCCAGCATTTCCCGACGAGTGCGAAGGAGTGGAGATTTGCCAACGTTACCTCATGTCCAGTGCAGAACGAAACGGTACACGTCAGACGAAGCTGCCCGGCATCTAAATCTTGCTGTTTAAACTTATCCCGAAAGACGAATCGGCGAGCCCCGTGCTGGTGACTGGCGAGTGTGCGTTATTGTTTCGTCACACATTACGTAAGGACGGTAGCAAAAGTTTTGGAGGTGAGGGTTCTAGAGAGGTCCGGCGGGACATCTCCCGCTTGCTAGAGCTCAATATCCGATGCGCTGCCGATCCATGAGCGAGCACGTGGGACGTCGTATGGAAGTAAGAGGACTTGTCGGAATAGCAGGAAGAAAGGACAAACCTCGTAAAGACCTGCTAAGAATCGTAGCCGGAGAATCCACTGGTCAACTTCTACGTGGTCGGCTGGTGAGTCCCCGAAAACGAAACGTTCCAGCAATCGATCCGATGCCCGGAAACTCCACCCAGCAGCTGAAGAACAATGCAGGATGAATCGTCAGCTGTGAAGTGGCAAGTAATGTGTGGTAGTCGTAATTCTTCCTCTCTAGTGACGTTACTGTTCCTGCTCGGCCATAACGAATCCTCCCTTCCCCATTCCCCTTCTTTCCAATAATGTGAAACAATAAAGCAAAAATGATTGGCTGACTTCCATATGTTTCGTGCCACATTCCTTTAATATTTGGTTTCTTTGTGTGACCATTTTGGCTTTATTTCATTTCATTGAATATCTAAGGTGGTTACGGTAAGTGTGTTCTCTCGAAGCAAGTAAGAACGTCGACCCTGAGTGGGCATAGCCGTGAGCTAGTCGGTATTAACGCATCCCGTGGCAATGTGAATCTTCCCAGCGCCGACTGAGGATGGCGCATTCCCGCTAATTCTAAACGCCTTCCTCTATTTGATGACGCCGAAACTGTAGGTCAACACGGGGACAGCAAACGTATTGATTACTCTGACTGTATTCCCCGCTTTCAGGGAAGATTTGAAGATACAGTTCACTTGACTCAAGAACATTATTTCGGAGTTTAAGCTTGATGTCGGTGTGGCGAATCTCGGGGTGCTGCAGATATCCGATATACTTATACAATTCGTCACGAATCGTGTCCCGAATCATCTCGCCTACGTCGATCTTGCAGCCTCCTGTGTCGACCAATCGCCCTGATAGTGGCTGAACAGATCTGCATTTCTCTAGACCAAACGCCGTATCGATGTCACCACTAATTCTTTCGGCTAGTTTGATGACTATACCCAGTCGTTCTGTCGAGTCAGCATAGATCTGGATATCGTCCATGTAGAAAGTAAGGGACAACTCTTAACCGATGAGCTTCCTCTATACCTTATCTGATAGTCCTACTGAGAGAGATAAAAGAGTCGTCTTGGAAGGTCCCCCTCAAGATGCGGAGCATTCTAGACCGCAATACGTCTTTCTCACTTCTGAGCTGAGCAGTGTTGTCGTCCTCCTTAATAAGGAGCGAGTGCGGAAAGAGTTGTATGCCTTCTTGTAATCGCTATTAGGTTCCGTTGGTTATACACTACTTCTACCAACTATGACGATAATAATATACGATGGTCTTTCCAGTCTTGTGTGTTTTTCTTGCATCCCTTCTGCTCCTCAGTCAGGATGCTATTCTTCTCACAGTGGGCCCTTACGCATGTAGTGATGAAGGTGCTCATGATCTTGGGCAGACTAGTTAGACAAGTAATTGGTATGTCCTTTGGGAGTAGATAAGTGGGGCTCGCGTAACGCCCAATTCCTAAGGTATCACATACTCTCGCGTACATCATTGACATCTCGTCAATTTCTTCGCCTGCTTATTTCTCCTCGCGCCTTAGTCACGGATGCCCTTCGCGATATTGTCCGGAGGCCTCCCAAATACTGGTTCAAAAGCTACAAAGCTAAAAATATTCACATCTCGCAAGATGCACATAAAAGGAGCGTCACAATTCACTTGAATTTACATTCAAGAACATGTAAAAATGCGCTTTGTTCAAAATTCGCCATCTCCATCAAACTGAGTTCTATATCAAAAGAGGCTCAATAATTTATTTCACAGGTCAAAACATGTAAAATTCCATTATTAGACAGCAAAATACGTCGCAATGTTGTTTACGTCAAATATAATTTTCATGTTTTCTAAGTGTGTAGTGACATCGCTGATGTCCGGTAGGCCTTCGCTGAAATTGTGCCTCTTGTGGTTGATTTGGTCATAGAAGAGTAACGCCTTAGCCATTTTGATAAGACACTTTATTGCGGATGAGATTCTAACATGCAAAGATCAGTAGGTGCAATGATCGCACATAATTTCGCCGATCTTCTGCCGTCTCTACGCGGTCAGCTTTCCAATAGCGGAACGATTTTTCGAGATCCTACTTTCCAATCTCTGCTACCTTGGCTGTGCTGGCTTTTCCCGGTGATGTTGAGACTGATCGCCTCTAGGTGTAAATCGGTATCCTAAACATCTTGTGGTTGCCACTGCAGCACAGAATACTTCCAGCTTCAGCACAAATTCCAGGTGAACTGGAAGCACGTAACCATTTATGACCTGGAGTTCACAGGTCAACTTATAAGAATACTGCAGCTTCGGGATGCTGGCACGCGACATTGGATCCATGTCGCGACATTGCACAACTGCTTCATCCACATTAAAAACCGAATCGCGTAGCAGCTACCGATCAAAAGGTGGGTCTTCTGGTAACGATTCTCTTTTTTCCTTTTTCTTAACGACTAAGAGTGAGTCATGTTTTTGTTTTTATCTTGTAAAGAGCGAGACGATGAAGGAAGAAAGTGCAGAACAGCGTAGAATAAAGTCATCAAGCTTAGAGTTTGCTGACGACGCACACGCAACCCGTTGTGTTCTACTGCAGGAGTCAGGACCGCCTTGAGTACCGTGGCTCTTAATATTAAAAAACTTTTTCTTCCAGTACCTTACTTTAAATATACGTTAAATTTAATCAAAAAAATATTTGCCCACTCACGTAAAACAGCATTGCTACGGCTCTGGACATTGGAATCTAACTCCATACTATGGTGTCCGTATCAAACAACATGGATAGCAAGAATTGAAGCAAACGCCTTCCGTGGTAGGACCCTATTAATCTTCCGCCATACGAAGACCGCTGTAAATTACTAGGTCTACACATGCTTGAAACGAGAAGAAGAGGAGCCCAAGCTGTTTTCAACCAACCATATACAAAGAAGCTGGACTGCCCATAAAATCATAAGAGTCCCATATTGAAAACCAATAAGTCGAGAAAAACGCTGTTCAAGATTTACATTTTTGTTGAACCTTATAGATGGGACAACCATGTTTTGGTATTTTTTCGATATTTTTTTAACGAACCTGGCAATCTTATTTGTGCATTGTGATTCAGTGGTGATACAGAAAACAGTTCAACTGATAACTCATTTTCGACAAAAATCCATATGGGACTCTTATGCTTTTATGGGCAGTGGAAGAGACCGTTGACTACAGGTCAAAATCCGCACTCACAATCGAGGAAGATGCGTTAACGGCAGGCGTACAACAAGACTGAACGCTGGCGGCCCAAGATTTAGCAACATGAAAGTTTGAGATATATTCGGTCATGAATCGGATCACTTGGATTGTTCAGCCACGAGAACGATGATGATATTAACTGTTGTGTGTCCAACAAAAAAAACTCCTTTAACAGGCCGGCGTGGATACCCGGGTACCCACAAATTGAAATTCTCATCGCTATGGCTTCCTTTAACCGATTTATACACTTTTAGATGTATTGGATTCAGTCCAGTTTTTGATACTGTGAAGTCGAGCCGGATGAATGGATCTGGTTCTTGGTAATCCGGATTTTCCGGAGTAATGCTTCAGGACCAGGCCATGATTTGTAAATTTTTCTGATATCCTAGAAATAAGAGTATCAAAACATTTCAAATTATCTTGAAAGTCTGTTATTAATTGTTACAGGACTATATCGCAATTTTACCTCGGAATGGCCACTCACGGCCCCATGGGAACCTGCTTCGGGATGTCCGGAACGGTTAGATCACCAAACGGTTCCAAAACAACGAGATACAGCCTGCTGATGCAATTCGAAGAATTTTGATACCCATATTGCAAGTATTCCATTGAAATTCACAAATAGTAACATACTACCGGAAAACCGGATTCCCGGAAATCAGGAATCAGAAATTATTGGCTTAAATGGCACGTTCCCCGTATGTAATCGGGAATTTGTGCCTTGCCGTGTGTTTTCATCATGTCCTCAGCGGAAGGAAAGGACAAGGAGGTCTGGGGAAGTAGAATTGGAAGGGTGGGAAAAATAACAGCACAAAAATAAAAATAAACAACAGATAAGTTAAGCTCACAAGTAGTTCAACTCGCCTGCGAGTAAGCCTAAAGCTCTTTACCATATTGGATAAGAAACTTTAGTATGTCTCTGAGTTTCAGTCGTCCAAACATGGTTTCGTCTATATAAGGATGGCCGAATACTCGTAATCGCAATTGCGCTACCGCTGGACAGTTGCACATCAAATGATATGAGGTTCCGCAGTCGGATTCACAAAGACCACATGAAAAAGACTCAGCGCGCTGAATAGTTGCCATATGATAATTGAGTTTGCAGTGGCCGGTTAAAGCCCTGGTCAGCATGCCGCAATAGAGCTTTGAAAAATGTAGGAGATTTTTCGAAACCACTGGACATAATTGTTCTAGAAACGCCTTTGTTTGGCGACACGTTTGTAGATTTCTCCAATAATTGCGGTGCTCGGACGAAGCCCAGGACCGCATTTTTTCCCTTATCCAACTTATCGAAAATGGCAGCGCGGGCTCAGGACCAACGAAGTCAATCGTTGAACCTACCCTGGCCAATTCGTCAGCCCATTCATTTCCAGTAATTCCGCAATGTTCGGGCACCCAGACAAGGTATATAGTGTTGACAATGCTTAGTTGTTCGATTTGGGTTCGGCACGCGATCACTAGCTTGGACCGTGATTTGTCTGAGCTAAGGGCCTTGATTGCAGCCTGACTATCGGGGCAGAAGTTTATAACTCTGTCGAACAAACTCAGTTGAAGGGCCGATTGTACCCCGCAAATAATCGCAAAGATTTCTGCTTGGAATACAGTATAGTATCTACCTAGTGAGTGAGATTATTCCAATCTCATTTCACGACAGTAGACACCAGCACCAGCACATCCCTCCACCAGAGAACCGTCAGTGCAACATACCACTTGCGTTTGTTGTCGTCTTTCCATATAGCCATACAACCACTCCACTTGAGAGGGAATCTTCAGACGGAATTTCCTGTAAGGAAAACTACATGTGAGTGTAATATCGCGAGGAGCAAGAATCGTGTCGCAATTTTACCTCGGAAGGGCCCCTCACGGCCTCATGGGAGCCTGCTCCGGGATGTCCGGAACGATTAGATCACCAAATAGTTCCAAATGCTGATGGAATTCGAAGAATTTTGATACCTATATTGGAAGTATTCCATTGAAATTCACAAATAGTAACATACTTCCGGAAATCCTGATTCCCGGGAACCGAATGAATTAACCATTTTTACCAATCTAGAAGTGGATGAGCTTCCGAATCCAATACACCCAAATGTGTCAAAATCGGCTGGAAATCTCTTTAGTTATTAGCATTTCGGTTTTACGGGTACCCGGGTGTTCTCGTCGGTCTTTTACGTAATAAAAAAAAATTCTGAAGCCCCTTCACTATTTCAACAATATTATTAACCCAAAAGCTTTACTTAGTGAAGTTCTAAGATGTCACAAAATTTGAATTTCCAGCTAAGGATAAAACAGTGGAATTTCATTTATTTAAACTTAAAAAAGTACCCAGGTACCCCGTCGGAAATTGAATGCCAAACGACTTGAAGATATACGAATCGTCGAAAAAATCGTAAAAAATAATACTTGCAAATTCTTGGAATCTTGCGAATTATTGAAAACAAATATTTCCTCCAATTTTCTAGATTAGAGGTATAGCACCTCCCCTTACATCCCCGGTGATCGCAATCAACCGAGCCTTGCAGGGGAATCCGGCGATCGAAGATGCCACTGGCGTTGCCAGCAGTCAGGAGCAGCCACTCGAAACAACAACACAATCACAGGAGGCTATGCAGCAAAGAGCGCAACGTGACCTGCTCAGTTCTTACCCTAGAAAATTCTTCACCCGGAAGAAGATTTACCATGCGATTGAGGAGCAGATGAAGAAGTACACAGAACTGTCAAGTTATTTGAAGATTTGATATACATGGTTGAAACATTTATTTCTAGGAATGGATTCAACGGCAAAAAATGTTTGTTGAGAGCGATTTGCGAAGCTGCCGAAATTCCGATGCTGGAGAATAACGGCGTTGTGGGCGATTTGGTTCACATAATTCTTAGGTGAGAGTTTCATTCAGATCGTTGAATGCCGTATAATTAATGTTCTAAATTACAGCCCATCGTCGTCGCAGGACGAAAATCTGCCTGCAGAATTCTACAAGGCCGAAAAATTGGGTATTGAAGGAAACTGTCAAAAATACTACAAATACTGTAAAGAAAATATCCTTGATACGTTCAGTTTCATGATGGAATAAAATGTTTCCCGAAATTGAGCAGTTAGTTTAGAGTGACCGGGTGCAAAACAACATTCCAACACCTAATTACGATCGGCGTATTAGGGAAACACCCCAGTCGCATTTTTTCCCTCACATACGCGATAAACCTGGCTTGAGTTGTCACAGTTGTACCCTGCGGCATCCGCTCATTAGGGGGGAGCTCTAATTCATAAATGGTCTAATAAACAGCGTTCAGAGCAAAGTTGCCGCCGCTGCCGTCACCATTTCTTAGCAGACACTTTTGGTTCGATCTGATGTGTCATAGCCATAGCCACATACATTGTGGAGCAGAAAATTAATCAAGTTATGTAGTTGAGACGAATGTGTAGTACCAATAACCGATCAGCATGGGAATGGGTATACCTGACTCGCCACCAGCCTGTCACAAGCGATGAATCGTTCAAGTGTGAATTATCAATTAATCCTCCGGTACAAAATGCTCAGGAGATAACATAATGAGCTACCTAGGGAGCTGATACTAGATGTAGCATAATCTACAGTAATTAGAAATAATGCTGAATTTTGATATTACGTTGAAACTTAGAAAACTTATAAATCAGGTCGGAAACATATCAAGAACCGTCCACAATCCAAAGCCCACATTCATTTCGTTCTCGTTCGCCCACAGGCGATTCAGGTTTTGCAACACGCAATCAAGTTTCACTTTCAACCAGTACGCACCTCTGACCAGGACAAGTCGTCTTCCATATCTCGTTTTGCTCCAGTTTAGACGACAACATCCACGCACGCATTAGCTCTTCAACCGCCTCAAAAAGGGTAGTAATTATTGCTAGACCGAAAGAGAGAATACCCTCTCTAGCCATAACTTGTTTTTCCTCGGACCGCTCCTTAGACTCCTTACACCGCGCCAACCCTCTACCCTTTCCTCCTCCATACTATACCATACCTTCCCAACACAGATGCGCGTTGCGGCCAGAGTGACCGGATTATGCAATACATCTCCGCGTGTGCAGCTTCGTCGTGGTGGTGCTCTCGTTTTTTATGCAATATTTAATGTGCTTCGATGGCCCACAACCGAGATCAATCCGCTCTTACTGTTGATGCTGCTGCTGCTACGTTGGTTGTGGTCAACCGAAGGCACGGGGCGGGGTCTCCAACGCGATAATGATGTTTATGAAAATAGATGGATGAAGTGGTTGGACCACACCGTACCGCAGCACACCTCTCTCTCGCTCAATCACTGACTGAGCCTGACCAGCAAGGAGCAAAGCTAAGAAGACTGGCCCAGGACAGTTGTTGTTGTTGTGTGGCTGCGGCTGGAAAAACAAAAATGGATGTGTGTCAGTTGATCAGTGCCACGCCAATGTGATGTGTTTTTGCTTACCCGTCGGGGTTCGCGCGCCAAGCTGCGTCCGTAGAAATCGAAAGTTGTGGATGGGCGGCCCGGTTCGGTCAGACCAGACTGGTTTCTCGCAGTAGACACTCCGCATCTGATCCAGTTCTGGGCCGCGCGATGTTACGGAACTTCCTTGCGATAACTGACGGTGATTGAGGGTTGGTCGATTTATCGGCTGATCGGTAAAGAATTAATGTATGCACGATCGCGATTTGCGTAATGTTTACTGGCACTGCAGTAGATTAATCAACGTGAATGTCATCGGCAGAGATGACTATCGCAAACATGTTATCTAATTTGGGAGGTACAGACAGTATTACAAAAAATGAACACACAGTATCTGATATAAAATTTAAATTCGAAAGATTTCTAATTTTCTCAAACTATGGTAATAAAATACTATTCTGAATTCTGCTTGGCATACCGTAAACCGGGGTGACATTGATTACTTTTCGAAGTAATCATTGCATATTTTTTGACGCAACACATTTTTTCAAGTTTAATATTTTTAGACCATGTACTGGTGTATGAAGAACAAGATTGGATGCTTTTACCTGAAATTGTCCGCATACTATTATTTTTCCAAAAATCATTCCAATTTGAAGTCTGGTTTCGTATTCCGGGGTGACTTTGATAACCTATATGTTCACCCACAAATGTTAATAGATGTTAATTGGTATCGGACAAAGCATTTCTATATACTGCAAATTTGAGTGACCAAAATTCGTATAATTCGAGTCCAACTTGAATAAAAGAATCTGAAAACTTGTTTAACTGCTAAAATTGTTTTATTTCTCTGGTTATTCAATTATTAAAGAGTTTCATCCATTTTAATACGTTGGAGTTTTGAATATAAACTAAATATTGCGAATTCAAGCTTGAAATAATTTGAAATAATTGCGAACTAGTTTCACAAAAAAATGTTTTTCAAATAAGCAAGCGCTTAAGAATCAATTTGGCACATCCGACTCTAATGAAAAATAAAAACTCGCTTGGTATTTACTATTCTTGCTAAAATATAAAATTTATTTGCTGTATAAAAAATAAACACTTTACGAAGCTTCGTCAAAATGTGGTAATGGATTATAGAATATTTTGTGCTCAAAAATCGCACAACATACTAAAAAAGTAAAACAAATTAGTATTTTAGAAGTTTCTAGTAAAACTCATTTCAAATTTGAGTGATTAGCTAGAATATTCTAGCTAAATAAATAATCTACGAAAAGTTTCCAGTAATCAAAGTCACCCCGTTTTACGGTACTTACTTAATTCTAGTTATTTTCCTCAATCTATCCAACCTGAGTGCATGTGCTGAGTACTCTTTATATATTCAAAACAGTTCCAAACGTATTACAAATGAAGCAACAAGGGGAACGGCAGAGTATACCAGTTATACAGTTCGAAACAAAACTGTTTGAAATAATAATTCAAGAGACTATGCAAGAAATGTTATTGTTTCCGTTCCGATACCACTTTGAAACACCCATGCTGCTGAATATGCCCTGGGAATTCGATCGATATGAAATAATAATGCAATCCTGCGATAAAAAGCAACCAGTGCTTTCTCTTGATCAGATGGCATTACTTTTGAGTTGACTTCCAAGAATCATCCACACCAAAACTGAAACTGCTCTAACATAACTCAATCTTGTCACCCACCAAAAAGAATACGCTGAACCCTGTTAGTATAATTATTCGCCATGTCGATTATTTCCTTACTATTTATCTGACAAAGTCATGCCAATCGAGCACAAAACCTGTCAAAAGTATTCAACCCGTAAAAAATCTCTTCGAATCCTTCTCAAAGATGGGTCTCGTGCTCGAATAGAGTGACACTGACAGATAAATGGTAAACAAACGATAGAGATGGCGAGTTTTTATATAGGAGGGACTTAGCGTCTTTAACGAAAATTTCCAACTAACATCTGCCTTTCGGCGCAAATTAAGTTGAGTCCGCCCGTGCTTTAGAAATACCTACACAAGCATGTTGAACGTGTTTGCTAATAGACACATTATCCTACGACCTACAAATTGTCGATAACATTTCGGCAAAAGATTTCCAACCCAATGCATAAAAAAAACCGTCGCAGGATCATAAGAAGCGCACGCACGTTGCGCAATGCAGTGTCGAACTCTACCCGGCCCGGACTTATCCAGCTCACCCAAATTACAAATCGTGTGTACGCGACTCGAACCGGGCTCACCCTTTCACTCCTCTGCCACTCCACGAGGCATCGATAGCTAAGTCCCAATATACTACGCTACGACCCTCCCATCTTGGCATGAGGCAGTCCACATATACGCCTATACATTCGCTCTTCTGCCTTGCTTCGGGGTGGCTGGATTTACCCCTTACGCGGTTGCCAGTCGCTGCGCCAAACCTGCCTCAGCATGGACAGACCATTCACTCACTTTTTTGCGCTCGGCCTTTTTCGCTCCAACTAACCAATCACTAGTTAGTCGTGCCCGTCGTCTGTGAGGCACAAATCCCCGACTACATACGAGGAACGTGCCATTTGAGCCAATATATTCTGACAGGCAATCTGGGTGGTAGCAGCCGAGACTGCGTTCCACTTCTCCACCGATTGACACATCCGCTGAATAAGGGTATCAGGGGTTGTGTCCCAGCCACAGACGTCAAGCATTGCTCTTCTTTCGACGTCGAACCGATGACATACGAACAGTATGTGTTCGGCAGTTTCATCTACACCTGGGTAGTCCGGGCAGACTGGGACCTCCGCGTGCCCGAACCTGTGGAGGTACTGACGGAAACAGCCATGGCCTGACAGGAATTGTGTCAGGTGGAAGTGAACTTCCCCATGGGGTCTTCCCACCCAGCTAGGTATCAGCCGATGGGTCCACCTACCTTTCGAGGAGTTATCCCACTCACGCTGCCATCTGGCGACCGAGGTCACCATGTTGTGCTCGCGGGCTCCTCTATTTCCACGTAGCTCGAAGCACGTCTCATCTTCCCGAATGACCAGCCCGACTAGCATCATGTTCGCAATCACGCAGGAGGCACCGTGTGATACCGTGCGGTAGGCAGATATCACTCTGAGGCACATCATGCGGTAGGTGCTCTCCAGTTTCTGTAGGTAACTGGTTACCCTCAGTGCTCTTGACCATGACGGGCCACCGTACCTGATGAGAGATACGGCAACGCCTGCCAGTAACCTACGTCTACTGGAGCACACCTTTGAGCTGTTGGACATCATCCTCGATAGAGCCGCAACAGCAGTCGACGCTCTCTTGCATGTATAGTCGACGTGGCTGCCGAAGGTCAGCTTGTCGTCTATAATGACTCCGAGAGACTTCAGACTCCGCTGTGAAGTGATCGCGACTTCTCCCACATGGATAACTGCATGTTGTGCCGACTTGCGGTTGTTGACGATAACTACCTCCGTCTTATGATGAGCGAGCTCCAGGCCTCTCGCGCTCATCCATTCCTCCACCGTGTTGATCGCGTGTTCTGCGGTTAGTTCTACCTCAGGGATTGACTCCCCGTAGACCTCCAAGGGTACATCGTCGGCAAAGCCGACGATCTTCACTCCAGAAGGGAACTTCAGTCTCAGAACCCCGTCATACATGAGGTTCCATAGCACCGGGCCTAGGATCGAGCCCTCCGGGACTCCAGCAGTAATCGGAACCCTTTTCTGACCGGCATCGGTCTCATATAGCAGTACGCGGTTCTGGAAGTAGCTTTCCAGGATCCAGTACAGACCCACCGGTAGGCTAAGCCGGTGCAACGAGAGCGCGATGGCATCCCAGCTTGTGCTGTTGAATGCGTTCTTCACGTCAAGTGTCACTAACGCACAGTATCGAATGCCTCGCCTTTTTCGTTGGATCACTATCTCGGCAGTCTTTATCACTGAGTTGAGAGCATCCACTGTGGACTTACCTTTCCGAAAGCCAAACTGGTTGCTTGACAGGCCGTCCGTACCTTCTGCGTACGGGGTTAGCCTGTTGAGGATAATCCTCTCAAGCAATTTGCCAGTCGTGTCGATCAGACAGAATGGTCTTACGCCGATGGGTCGTCTGGCGGCTTCCCGAGCTTCGGCAACAGCACCAGTTTCTGCCTTTTCCATCTATCGGGGAAACGGCACTCGTCAAGGCATCTCTGCATAGCTAGCCTGAACATGTTCGGGTTCGCTATGATCGCTGCCTTGAGAGCGTTGTTTGGAACTCCATCCGGCCCTGGAGCTTTGTTCATTGCTAGGAATTTAGACACTGTGAGTAGTTCTTCATTCGTCACCGGAGCCACCGTTTCGGCCGTGCCCGCACTGTCTCGTAGTGCAGGTGGCCAGGGGCTTGTGGCTCTAGACGGGAAGAGTACTTCGATAATCGTCGCCAACCGGTCCGGAGACCGTTCTGGGGGTGAAGAGCCCCCTTTGATCTTGGCCATCACGATCCTGTAGGCGTCACCCCACGGATTCGCGTTGGCACTCTCACACAGGTTGTCGAAACACGCTCTCTTGCTGCTTTTAATGGCCTTGTTAAGGGCCAATTTCGCAGCTCGAAACACTTCACGGCGGTTCTCTCTTGCATCCTCGGTGCGGGCTCTTTGCATCCTACGTCTAGCTCTGAGGCAGGCTGATCGTAGAGCTGCAATCTCGGCACTCCACCAGTATACCGGGCACCAGTATACCCCCCCCTCCCCACCGTTTCTTGGCAGGGTTTTTCTCGGCATAGTGGCGTCGCACGCGCGTGGTAGAACAGCTACCAGCGCATCCCCGCTTAGACTGTCGGTGTTGGCCTCCAGTCCCAGGGCCGCAGTGAAAGGTTCGCTGTCGAAGTGATTGGACTTCCACCCGCGTACCTGACAGGGATCCCCCGCCCTCGGATGCTGCACACCATAGTTGATCCTAAAGCGGATTGCTAAATGATCGCTATGGGTGTAGCCTACGTCTACCCTCCATTCCATATCTGGAGCCAGACTCGGGCTGGCAAATGTTACGTCAATCCATGCCTCCACCCCGTTTCTACGGAATGTGCTAGCGGAGCCATTGTTAGCTAGCATAGTATCGAGTTTCGCAAGCGCCTCCATAAGCGCTTGGCCCCTGCTATTTGTACAGCGGCTGCCCCACTCTACTGCTCAAGCGTTAAAGTCTCCCGCTATAACTACCGGTTTCCGGCCCACTAGCCTGTCGATCATCTGGTTGAACTGTTCTATGGGCCACCTTGGTGGAGCGTAGCAGCTACAATAGAACACACCATTGATCTTGGCAATCGCAACACACTCGGCGGAGGAGTGTATTACCTCTTGAACCGGGAACCGTCCCGTTGTACAGATTGCCGCCATCCCCGGCCTGTCCAACACCCAGTTGCCGTTACCGGCAGGGATGTTGTACGGGTCTGATAGGAGGGCGACATCTGTCCTCGACTCCGAGACCGACTGTCACAGCAGCTGTTGGGCTGCTGTACAATGGTTAAGATTTTGCTAACGTAACGTAATGTAACGTTCACAGCTTCTTCTTATTTGCCTCACCGAAAGGACACGAAGGTTCACCCATAGCATGATTATGGGCTTGCTTCTTAGCGGTGCAGATAAGGCACTTGTGCGCCTTAGTGCAACCCCGCTCCTTATGTTCCTCATCGCCGCAGCGACGACATAGTTTGCTCCTGTCTGTGCCCTTACATTCGTAAGATTTAATGCCGGACTCAAGGCACCGATAGCACCTATCCACTGAAGGCGGCTGGGGTATGCTAATTGGTCAAACCGACCAGCCGATCTTCAGTTTACCTTTCACGGTAACCTTTTTGGCATCCGCCTTCAGTAGCCTGAGGTAGGCTACTTGGGTGCCGGAGGGTCCCCCTCTCAAAGGCACTGAGGCCCGCTCGATTATCACGTCGCATTGTACCTTGACAGCTGCGACGACATGGTCTGCGGTCGTGAACTCGTCCAGTTGTTTACACTGGAGAGTCATTTCCGCCCCTAACGACCTAACCTGGGCGCCTTCACCCAGGACTTCTTGGGCCAAGGCCTTATAGACTGCGCTGGATTGTGCGCCTCGCTTCAGCACCAAAAGCATTTCGCCTGTATTGGTGCGTCTCACGCTGCGCACGTCTTGCCCGAGGGCCGAGAGGCTTTCGGCCGCCCTCATCGACTTTAGGACGTTGGCATATTTGTCCTTGTCGGTCTTTAACCACAAAGCCTCGCCTCTGTCCTTGGCCTTCTTCACGGGCCGCGGTGCATCCGGTGTCGGTGTCGGCTTCTTCTCAGCCGCCGCTTCGAGCGACTTGGCTGCTCCATAGAAGGGGAAGACCCCTGTCTGGGTACCTATGTCGGCCTTCTCTCTTCCCTCCCTCTTGGAGGTCACTGTCTGGGTTTCTCTGTCGGACTTCTCCCGACATTCCACCCTCTTAGCGTAAGCCTGCTGTTCCTGTCTTGCGTCACGAACAGCCTTCCGGAGCACCAGCAGGCTCTGTTTCATCTCTTTGCTGATATTTTGCTTCGCGTTAGTGAACTCGATTATAGTATCGAGCTGCTCCACCACATTATGCATCGCGGTTAGTGGCCTGTCCAGCGCGTTGGTAGGGCTATTTTCTACCACTGCTGGGGGATCACTGGTGCTGTCGGATGCAGCCCCCGTCGCTCCACTACTCTCCCCACTGGGGGGAGACCTCATCAAACCACCTTTCGCAAAGGCAAACAAACAATCGGAGGAGCCGAATCCCACGAGTCGCGCGAGAAAGAGAGGTCCGCCACGCCAGAGGTCCGCAGTAACGTGGTAAGGGACAATTACTCTGGGAGTTGCCCAGGTACCCCACAGGCTCCGTTAACGATCGAGCATCTTTTTCATCCCCTCGGCACGGCTCGCTTCACGCTTTGGACTTGGGGTTATGACCTTTTTTGCTTTACGTGGTGACCGCGGCTCAGATCATCACAACCATCCTCCTTTACCAGGGCTTTGGACCTGCAGCTCTGGTTCTCAATAGTTCCAAGTACGTAGGTTATTACAGACATGCTACTATTGAGATCCGTCATTCGCTAGCGGAGTTCACTGCACATAAATTCCCCCAAACAATCATAATTCCATTTACTCGAAAAAGAAAATGTTCCAGAGCAACACTTTTGCTTTGCGTAATAGAAATGTTCTCTGAGGCAAAGCATCTGGGACATATGTCTGAAAAAATACCAGTATTCAAGTATCTGCATTTTCTCAGATAGTCAGGCTGCGCTCAATGCGTTAAGGGTTCCTACGTATCGCTCAACACTAGTATGGTAGTGTATTCTTCGACTCCAACAATCAATGGAGACAAGTCATGTCAATTTATACTGGGTTCCAGGACATTGTGCTAGTAAGAAGAGGGTCTACCACTAATTTCATCGGCCCAGAACCATTCTGTGGAGTCTCGTCGAGTGTCAACAGTTTTTTCGGCATTTAATTAGCAAGGGACTGGAAGGTGAAGTATATTTTTCAATATTTAGAGCCATAGTACTCAAGGGAGAGCGAGGTGTTGAAAGGAGAAAGTTTAGAAAAGCGTGGAAGGATCATATATGCAAGCTTAGAGCTCACCGGCGACTTAACCTTTCTGCTGTCGGACTCGTCGAGTGCCCTTAAAATGAAATTGAAAAAGTGGGAAAAATTGAAGTACCATACCTCGTGGTCCAGGTATGGTACTTCAATTGTTTCCAATGATTGTTGTTGTTTCTAATGACCCTACCACTTTTAGTTTTCCGATCTGTATATTTCATCTCCTTGCTCTCACTTGCTCTAAATTTTCATAACCTTTCCTACTCAATAATCTGTAGCTAATTAAATGTGGTTGAAAAATAAAAAAATATTTTAGTATAAATCAATAAGTTGTATCATTTTCAAATACTTGTTTTATAACTTTCATTAATCAAGTTGTAGATAAAAATAAAAAGTAGATAATATTAACCACTATGAGCCAGAATTTCAATTTTTCTGTATAATAAAAAAATAATAATGTAATAAGATACTTTTGTTTCAATTAAAAACATATAAAAGAACAAATAAAGGACTAAAAAACTCTGCTCCTACCATCGGTTGCGGTGCGCGTGCGGTTTTGAGTTTTCAATTTTTCGGTAGCGGTATGGTGCCCTGGTCTCAAACTCATCGTATATAATAATCTGCCAATCCTAAACATACCAAGGCACGCTAAAGGTGTCCACTTGCTATTAACATTAGTTTTGGAATTTAAACTCGGTATGACGCAACGTTTTTAACAAGCTCTCCTCCATCGAATCCTCCTTGTAATCAAGTTCTGAACGTTATTCGCCCTGAAAGGGAAGTCATAATTTGTTCATGACTCTATCGAGTGAATATTTTATATGTTTAATTAAAATAATCAACTTGTTTAAAATTCGCGACATTTGGACATTCTACCTAAAAAATGTATATATTCCCAATCCAAACAGCATTACCAAAACAAAATCCAGAGTAAAAAGGTTTAAATTTTGCAACAATAGTGCACCCGGTCCGTAAAGTTATGAGCAGTTATAGAGTCGTTTTAAACCAAATGTTAAAACGAATAAAATCAATCGATTTAAAAATCGGTTACCTCTACCAAAACTGCGCTTGCTTTAAATACAGCTTCATTCGGTTGCTGATTTACAGCCAACTCAAACAACAAAGCTCATTCACCATTTCGATTATTATACATCTTCCAATTATACGGCACAAAAGACAAAGCCAAGATGTACAGATTATTAGCCACCCGGCAGAACAACAGCCTGTTGTATTCATCAAAACGGCGCGATCTTCAAATCGACCGGCTATGGCCGAGGAGTCGTCCCTCCAACACCGAATGAAACCAACGATTCCGACCCGATCCCTCTCGGTCGCACTAAGCACTAAGTCAAAAACGTAAAAAATAAATAAATGACGAGAGGCAAAACTTGTTAAGGAGATTAAGAGATTAGAATCGAAAATTCATCGCAACGAGTTCCACCGAGACGACCGCGAGACCGCGACGGCGTGTGTACCATGTTTACATGTTTTCCCCGCAGTTACCGGATTCCCACCCGCCCATCACATTGCCGTGCCCAAAGCAGTTTTTTTTTCGGGCAGCTCTCGTTGGAAATAGTGACATCTCGTTATTAATGACAGCGTGAGTCCTCTTATTAGCCCCGCACCACGCACATCGCGATCTATTGCCACGCCGCAAACCACCATGCGCTGCATGGCCTATTCCTTCTTTCCCGAACGCGAAACGGCGCGGCGGAGATTTAATTTTGACGAACCGAGGTCGAATTCCTTTTACGGGTGGGATGATATTTGAAAAGTGAAGCGAAACGAGCAGCTTTGATATTGTCGGATGATTTTGAAATCGTCAGAAGAAAATGTCTCAAGTTACACGACTTCGGAAAGGGGGTCGTTTCCCTATGGGGGTGAAATTGGATTGGAAGGTGTACACCGACTGCTACCGAATCCATTCAACGTCCGAACACACCTCTAAAGCGCTCATCAGCGTGCAGTTTCAAAGCGTTAGCGGTTTAATATTTCAAGGTTTCTGATGGATCAGATGCCCTCGGGCCCACCGAGAGCAAAGAAAAGACACTTAAACTAAGCCAAGCTGCTCACTGCCGTCGAGACATTTTACATGTTTGGAGTTATTCGAGGCAATAACTAGAATCGATAATATCTTCCTTCGCTTTTTGCGCGCTATACTTTATGGCAAGTAGAAATCGATAGGCCGCTTTATGTTCAACCTGGTCGGGTGCTTCTGCAGTACACACAGCTCAACACTCTTCCGCGTTCCGAAACGATCCAATCTTCATCAAAACGATCGCTGATGCAACAATCCTGATTGGCTCCCTTCGGAAAAAAGTGCACACGCTTCGGCATCTGATCATCAAACGGTCCAGTTCGTATGGTAATTAGCCGTGAGCGAAAAAGTGACGATGAAAGATCCTATATTATGTTGCAAACATCGTAGATTAATGTAAGTTTCAATTTCTTAGGGGCAGTAAACGTGAAGGAGGCGAAGAGCAGTTCGTCTCCCTTCTTTGGTGTGGCATAATTATGGCACATTTATCTGCGCGTGGACGCACATTTGCGACGCGGGCGAAAGAAAGACGACGGTGCGCGACCGTATTTGCGATCGAGATCTCCTCCCCAGCAGCCACGGGATGGAAGATGAAGAAATCCTTTCGTATGCAAAGCAGATCTGCAGCCCGATTAAATGCTTACTCGCGGGCGAATGTGCGCCTGATTTGGTATTTACGGGCGCATTCAATCGATCGCGATTTCAATGCGTGGAATGCGAACCTCTGCACGCAATTAAGGATCTGGGTTGGTTTCGTCTACGGGGGTGATCAGCAGATGCTAAGTTCCATACATTGCAGCCAATATCTTGAGCAACAACAAGCTAGTGACTGTCGCGAGTGGAGAAGAAAAACATACACACACCGAACCTGCGTTGATTGAAGAGGTGATTTATTCCTCTGAGTGCATTTCAGTAGCCTTGCTTTGGTCGATTGCTGTCCATGCTTTATGTAATTCGATGTTCTACGTGTAGAAATTACAATCGAAACTTGTGTCCGAAATTAAAACAAGGGCAAATTAGCTTACAAAAAAATAATATTAATATTTACAAATAAGAAAAGCGACCGGAAGATGGTTATATGGATGTTCGACTTTTTCAGTCTATAATATAAGAACGACTGTTTTGTACTGCAGTTGTAGTGCACAGTGGCGCAAAAGTGTGATGTACAAGCTAAATATTATTACCCACCACACCCATGTATATGAAGAACAGAACATAGACCATCCGATCGTTGGTAAACGACGTATTGACGAAGAACGATAGATACCCTTAAAAAAGGCCAAAACCGTGGCCGAAACGTTGGGCAGTACAAAACAGCTGTTATTATATTATAGACCGAAAAATCCGGACATCCATATAATTATTTACAAAATATATATTATTTGTGGTTCGGATATTTCTTTTATTCTGGAATTTCAAATCGACAGAGTCCTGGCGTTATCGTGTGATATAGGCTCTCGCAGATTCAGAGAGTATTGGTGTTAAAGGAAGTCTGGCTGTAGTTTTCAACGTTAACTATAAGACGAGAGATTGTTCGTCATATTTCAAAAAATTTTATGACTATTTCAAAGTTCAAATCTTCAAAATTTTTGGCAAAATTTTTCAAGTTTTGGAACATTTTCGATTCTTTAATGCTCACCAGCGCGCTGAAGCGGTGTAATAGTGACACAGTGATTTGTGAGAAGGAATCTAGTAAATGTTTAAGTGTTAATGTACCTTTTTCGTAAATGTAGACAGGGCCGGCGGAACTCGTGGGTGGTATGGGTAGTACTACCCACTCGAAAATATCCGAGGGGGGAATTATCCACTTGAAAGTTTGGAACAAACCAATACCTAAGATTAACCACGTATGTGTCTCGCGCACAAAATGCATGCGTCTGAAGTTTTCGAAAGACGGAGCCGGTGGTTGAGTGGTAAGCAAGACCGCCACTCATTCCAGTTGGCCTGGGTTCAATTCCAGCCGAGGTCGTTGAGATTTTTCTGAGGTGAAAAAATCTGTGGTCACGTCTTCCTTCGGAAGGGAAGTAAAGCCGTTGGTCCCCGGTCCATGAGTGGATGGATCGATATCTAGTCCAAATGGTCAATCTCGGCACTCCACCAGTATACCGGGCATCTGCCGTTTCTTGGCTGGGTTTTCCTCGGCATAGTGGCGTCGCACGCGCGTGATAGGACGGCTACCAACGCATCCCCGCTTAGACTGTCGGTGTTGGCCTCCAGTCCCAGGGCCGCGGTGAAAGCTTCGCTGTGGAAGTGATTGGTCTTCCACCCGCGTACCTGACAGGGATCTCCCGCCCTCGGATGCTGCACACCATAGTTGATCTTAAAGCGAATTGCTAAATGATCGCTATGGGTGTAGCCTTCGTCTACCCTCCATTCCATGCCTGGAACCAGACTCGGGCTGGCAAATGTTACGTCAATCCATGCCGCCACCCCATTTCTACGGAATGTGCTAGCAGAGCCATTATTAGATAACACAGTATCGAGTTTCGCAAGCGCCTCCATTAGCGCTTTTTTATAATGGAGAATATATTTACGTACTAGCCCCGTACACGTGCTATTTGTAGATGACAAGCTACCACACTGGGTGTACTGGGGGTGTGTCGGGCTCGAATGATGACGCTGCCATTAATACCGACTAAACTCCTTTGGGCTCCGCCATCGTTCCCCCCAGGAACTACCTCTCGGTATTACTTCTGGGGGAATGGCTGTACTTGATGTACTCATTCACTCTCACTCACGCGTTCATACGTCCTGTATGAGGCTGACTTGGGTGCTCTCTCTATCGCACCTTGATTCACTCTCAAACACTCTTTCGTTCCTTGCTAGGCTGACTTGTGTGCTCACCTTTTTCATTCCTTGCTAGGCTTACTTTTGTGCTAGCCTTTACCATACCATGTGAGGCTGACTTTTGTGCTCACCCTTAACATACCGTGTGAGACTGACTTGGACGCTCACCCTTTCACTCCTCTGCCACGCCACGAGGCATCAATAGCTAAGCCCCAACATACTACGCTACGATCCTCCCATCTTGGCATGAGGCACTCCACATATACAGTTGCTGCGCCAAACCTGCCTCAGCATGAACAGACCATTCACTCACTAGTTAGTCGTGCCCGTCGTCTGTTGCTCGGTTCGCCAGATTACCTGTAACCTACTGGCAATCTGGGTGGTTGCAGTCGATACTGCGTTCCACTTCTCCAGCGCTTGACACATCCGCTGAATAAGGGTATCAGGGGTTGTGTCCCAGCAACAGACGTCAAGCATTGCTCTTCTTTCGACGTCGAACCGAGGACATACGAACAGTATGTGTTCGGCAGTTTCGTCTACACCTGGGCAGTCCGGGCAGGCTGGGACCTCCGCGTGCCCGAACCTGTGGAGGTACTCTCGGAAACAGCCATGGCCTGACAGGAATTGTGTCAGGTGGAAGTGAACTTCCTCATGGGGTCTTCCCACCCAGCTCGATATGCTAGGTATCAGCCGGTGGGTCCACCTACCTTTCGAGGAGTTGTCCCACTCACGCTGCCATCTGGCGACCGAGGTCACCCTGGTGCGCTCGCGGGCTCCCCTATTTTCACGTAGCTCAAAGCACTCCTCATCTTCCCGAATGACCAGCCCGACTGGCATCATGCTCGCTATCACGCAGGATGCATCGTGTGATACCGTGCGGTAGGCAGATATCACTCTGAGGCACATCACGCGGTAGGTGCTCTCCAGTTTCTGTAGGTAACTGGTTACCCTCAGTGCTCTTGACCATGACGGGCCGCCGTACCTGAGGATAGATACGGCAACGCCTGCCAGTAACCTACGTCTACTGGCGCACACCTTTGAGCTGTTGGACATCATCCTCGATAGTGCCGCAACTGCAGTCGACGCTCTCTTGCATGTATAGTCGACGTGGCTGCCGAAGGTCAGCTTATCGTCTATAATGACTCCGAGAGACTTCAGACTCCGCCGTAAGGTGATCACGACTTCTCCCACATGGATAACTGCATGTTGTGCCGACTTGCGGTTGTTGACGATAACTACCTCCGTCTTATGCTGAGCGAGCTCCAGGCCTCTCGCGCTCATCCATTCCTCCACCGTGTTGATCGCGTGTTCTGCAGTTAGTTCTACCTCAGGGATTGACTCCCCGTAGACCTCCAAGGTTACGTCGTCGGCAAAGTCGACGATTTTGACCCCAGGAGGGAACTTCAGTCTCAGAACCCCGTCATACATGAGCTTCCATAGCACCGGGCCTAGGATCGAGCCCTGCTGGACTCCGGCGGTAATCGGAACCTTTTTCTGACCGGCCTTTTTCTGTTGAGCTGCTGCACAATGGTTAAGATTTAGTTGTGTGACGTTCACGGCTTCTTCTTATTTGCCTCACCGAAGGGACACGAAGGTCCACCCATAGCATGATTACGGGCTTGCTTCTTAGCGGTGCAGATAAGGCATTTATGCGCCTTAGTGCAGCCCCGCTCCTTATGCCCCTCCTCGCCGCAGCGACGACATAGTTTGCTCCTGTCTGTACCCTTACATTCATACGATTTATGGCCGGACTCAAGGCACCGATAGCACCTATCCACTGAAGGCGTCTGCGGTCGTGAACTCGTCCAGATGCTTATACTGGAGAGTCATTTCCGCCCCTAACGACCTCACCTGGGCGCTTTCGCCCAGGACCTCTTGGCCCAAGGCCTTATAGACAGCACTGGATTGTGCGCCTCGCTTCAGCACCAAAAACATTTCGCCTGTATTGGTGCGTCTCACGCTGCGCACGTCTTGCCCGAGGGCCGAGAGGCTTTTGGCCGCCCTCATCGAATTTAGGATGTCGGCATATTTGTCCTTGTCGGTCTTTAACCACAAGGCCTCGCCTCTGTCCTTGGCCTTCTTCGCGGGCCGCGGTGCATCCGGTGTCGATGTCGGCTTCTTCTTGGTGACCAGCGTCCATGGGTTTACGCCCCCTGTCCCGGTTGCGCCGAGTTGCTGGTGCCTTCTCTCTGCCAGGCGGGGTCATTTTCGCCCCGGTTTACCTCGACCAAACGGCGTTTGGCCGTGACGGTTACACGCCGTATAGTGTTCGTTTTTTGCACCCTCGCCTGGTGACTTCCTAGGGCGCTTCGCATTCGACGTCGTCTTGCGCTTGCCCTTGCCCTTCGAGGGGAACTCAGCCGCCGCTTCGAGCGACATGGCTGTTCCATAGAATGGGAAGGCCCCTGTCTGGGTGCTTATGTCGGCCTTCTCTCTTCCCTCCCTCGTGGAGACCACTGTCTGGGTTCCTCTGTCGGACTTCTCTTGACATTGCATCCTCTTGGCGTAAGCCTGCTGTTCCTGTCTTGCGACACGAACTGCCTTCCGGAGCACCAGCAGGCTCTGTTTCAGCTCCTTGCTGATATTTTGCTTCGCTTTAGTGAACTCGATTGTAGTATCGAGCTGCTATAATCACTTCACGCATCGTGGTTAGTAGCCCGTTCAGCGCATTGGACTTGGGCTTATAACCTTTTTTTTTGCTTTACGTAGTGACCGCGGCCCAGATCATCACTACCATCCTCCTTTACCAGGGCTTTGGACCTGCAGCTCTGGTTCTCAATAGTTCCAAGTACGTAGATTATTACAGACATGCTACTATTGAGATCCGTCATTCGCTAGCGGAGTTTAGTCCAAATGGTGGAGTCACCTCTCTGGCGTCGGTAAAGTAGAATCCAACTTCTATACTTACTAACAAATGTTTTCCTCCCGTGATACTTGTGGAGTGCGCAGTAGTATATACGGCCTCTAGCAAAAGCAAGTATCGGACTAACCATTCCTTCCCTTTCCTTCCGCGATCTACGTTCGGGCCTGGCCGGTGCCGGTATTGATCACACTTTAGGATTACCAGGAGTTGCACTTTGAAAGATGTTTCGCTGCTCCCAAGCATAATTATCCACTTATTCCCTGTGCAACTTCAGCTAGTCCAGATCGATAACGGAGTAGCATCCAGGGCTGGTCGCACAAGCTCAAGCTCAATCTATAGTCGATTCTGTAATCGTGGAACGGAGGATCTTCCGTAATGGATTGCTCCAGAATGAAGAAGAGTATTATGTTTCTGATGTCAATGCTGATAACACCCATTCGAATAGGATCGAACCAGATACGCAGTAGATGAGTAGTTCAAACACAAACGAGAGCGTTTCACTATCTCATACCGCTCAGACACCATTTTGATGAACTTGCCTTTCGCCGCAGAATGGGAACCGATTGGATGCTTGCTCAAATGAGTGAGTGACAGTAAACTTGGGCTTTTTGCTCTCACAGTACACAGGCCGTGTTGGAGTAACAGATTGTGTAACAGATGGAGTTACTGATTTCGAAGAAATGTCATCAAAACACAGTATGTGGGGACTTCCTTCGAACTATAATGTGACTCACAATGGCGCAAAGTTGTTTGATCTAATCTGGAGTACATCATGTGAACTACAATTGTGCTCCAATGGGACGGATCTTATCCAACTTTCTCCAACATCTGAAGATTACGATCGAGTTCACTAATAAGTTGGCTCAATGCATAATAGTTCTCACGTTTCATTTCATTAGTTCAATGCTAAACATGGCATCAAAATAGGCTTTGACCTTACAATTTTCATAGGGCTTCTTGAGCGCGATCGCATAGTTGGCTACGACGACGACAGGTACAAAAGTCTATCGATTGCACTCAGTTGATTGTTGCGATGAATAAGGTTCTGAAAAATGTCACGGAATGTCAGCTGGGACCGGTATTGATATTCCTAGTCTCAGGAATTGCAACGATGATTTCAGCTCACAAAGTAAAGGTCTTCAGTGATCTGAAGGATCAGAAAATTGTCGGCCTCTTGCCTTTCATCAAGAGCTCCCCACGCGAGCAGCACGATCCTCTGGTATTTCCTTAGTATCGAATGCTTCCTTATCGTCGTCTTTGTCAGCTAAGATCTTTTTTTATTTTTTTTTATTTCGATTATAGAGGTTTTAACCTTAAGGGACCACTTCAACGGAAAAATTATATCGACGATGAAAGTATTTTAGGAACACTGTTGATTACTTTGATGGGATATGGCAAGACACGCATTACAAATAAATGAGCGTTACATCTGAAAAGGTCCTTTAGTTGTTACACAAATTAATAACATGCGAATAATGTCGATTTTGCATGAAGCTGATCTCAGATGCGTGTCTAAAGTTTTTTCAGCATTGAACAAAAAACCGAATTGGGTTCTTACATGAATTGCAGCATGGATTCCTTTTTATCACCACTGGTGTTGTGTGAATCCACTCAGCTTCTTCAAAAACAATTGGAGAAATGAAGTAAGTTTTCAAACTGATTTCTAAAGAAAAATTATATAGGAGAATCGAAGAATTCAATGCAAGTCAGTTGCAATGTAATTGACTGTGACGACGCTTTCCAGATACTAAGTTGCCTTTTCTTCCAATAATCATCTGCCAAGCATTACTGATACCAGCTGGAAACTTTCACGTCAATACAATACAGCGTTTACCCCTGTGTGTGGAGCGTATAGCTAATTTAAAAAAAACGACTGTTTATAAGTCTTTGGGTATAACTAGTTTTGCTTCAACAGATTTTTTATTGTAGAAGTTTTCAACCATAACTCCTTGTTCAGGGTTAGGAAAACCCGTGCGATGGTTTCGAATCGGACCCAGGTGAGCTGCGTACCACACAATCCATTTAAAAATTATATTGTATCCGCACCTTTCAAGAGATTTCGAAGCATACATTCAGTATATAGGACAATTGCAAGAAATGAACACCACGACACTGAAAGTATTTGCAGATCGGTTCATGAACATACGACGAAAGTCTCATTGTATGTCTATTGCTGCGTATCTAGTTCTCATAGTCGATGACCGTACGTCGTCCTAGGAAAGGAAGACTCTACATATCACCTGCAATCTTGTCGATTTTTTTCGCCCGCTGACCATCTCTTGTCCTTCTGTTGGATCAGCTGTTGTTATATGAACGACGGGGATGTTATTCAAGCAGTTGTCGCAATTCGTGTTCCATACGTTGTCTTCATGGTTTATGTTATATCTGCTGCCCACCATAAAGGTTTCACAATACCTTCCACTCGAAAACACTGAGGGTTCTTTGGTCCTTTGACAGCACTACAATATCACTATCCTCTGTCTCTTCTCCGTGTTTCTGAGGTTCGCATGGTACTTGGTCGTTTCTTACCGAACATGCTATTCACTTGACTAGTACCATGACTGAATGTTATAAACCACACCATTACGTGGATTTGCTTCAAAATTTTGTCTTAGAAGGGTTACTAGCTACAAAAACAATTGTTCAGTTATTTATAATATAACAAACAAGACCTCGCATTGTTTACTCATCCACCAGCTCTCGATCATACGCTGCTGTAACCCTTTACCGATATTGAAAACGTGCCTGACCTGGCAGTACAGAGATATAGAACTGGTCTTTCAAAAAAGTAATGAAATGTCCGAGGTCCATTCAAAAAGAATTCATGAATTCAGTACATTTGCATCCGTTGTTCCGTTTTGCGTCGAATCTTGAGAACGATGGATTTACTTTGTTTTTGTTGACGCCTAAATTGACACATTTTGACGATTTTTTGCGTACAACATATGGCAAAGGGGCGTAATCGTACACCATGCTCCTGCACACAGTCCGTAAGGTGAACGAAAAAAATGGTAATCCTCGTAAGTAGTTGAAAATAACGGTCTATATCAAACGAATATATTAATTTTATTCGTCAACGTGGCCGAATTTTCCATGACAATACACCTCGTTTGTTTCGATTGATTATGCCAAGCATGCATGCAATGAACCATCAATTTGAATACGCTTGTATGGTACCCGGTAAACTTGAGTTTATCTTTTGTTATACAGAATACTTACAAAAGTCACATGTTATGTATCGTACAATATGATAGATGTCGGCTTATTACATTGCAATTATTATACTGATACAAATTTATCTCCGAAATAAACATACAGTTACATTACAGGTACAATGTACAACAATGCCCTTAGTAGCATGTGAAAAAATAAAACATCGATTCCCCAAAAGTAATATAAACCCTTTTCAACTTGCGGCCTAGATTTAGAATTTGACATCAATGCAAGTCAAGTCATTTGTATCAACAAACAAGCGAAACTGTGGCTAGCTGGCCATGATATATGATTTTATCAAAAAAGCTTTCACACTGTAACAAACGATCGATAATGAATGGTCAATTATGCTTGCAAATGTTCATAGCTTTATTTCAAAGAAATGAGATAAACGCTTACCTGTATTACTTTTTCCGAAATAAAACTTACTCTCAAAGACTTATTTCATGTTAACATTTTACTATGATGCAATATGTGTGTTTCGCAAGATTACATATCCAATTTTGACCACAATCTAAAGATTTTCACGTAGTGCTTGAAAGCCTTCTGATATGCTATAGTGTTGCCGATGGACATGTAAACAAACATATTTTTACACAAATCTTACGGACAGGAAATTTCTGTTTCGGCACTATTTTTCAGGGAACTATCAATTAGGAAAGCTTCTAATACTTATCATAAAGGGATCAAGGTATGTTGAGTGAGTTCTATTATTTACTTACGGAGATAAATGACCCAGAGTGCTGCAGTGTCAGAGAGCGCCATACTGCGGCGATCTGAACTGAGATGCAGATTTTTGGGACAGGAAATCTTCGTAGCGGATGAACATTTTGATTCGCTGAGCGTTTCTAAATGTTTCTCGACTTCTATTTTAGGTATCAAAGAATAATGGAGGCAATGCACATTACCAATGCATAGGAAAACGTAAAAACATACAGATGCGCTATTATCACAGATAACATTGAAGTGGTCCGTTAAGGTCATTCGCCTCTTCGGGTTAGAAAAATCTCTTATGAAAAAATTCTAACCCTATGTGCGGGGTCGGGACACGAACCCAGGTGCGCTGCGTACAAGGCAATCGATTCACCAACTACGTTACGCCCGCTAACATCTTGATTTTTCTCCATACCGAGTAAAATTTCTTCATTGCGGCTTCCAACAGGTCTAACCGACTATCAACGTGACCGATATGCTTCTCCGGTTTGAATTATTGCAGAAACTGCTTTGCGCTGTTGAACGTGTTTTGTAAGTATCGCTCCTGCTGTTTCAATTTTATTAGTTCACTGGACATTCTTATTTCACTCACTCTCGTACTGTTTGGTTTCAATTAGTATTCACTCCAAAGTTTATTAATGTCATTCACTTTTACAATTTTCCTTCACCTTTCCACTCGAACACCGCGAACCACGACTCAACTCGACATCCCAGAGTTGACAGAAGACTGAACAACCCAATAAATTTGACTGCATTGCATTCTCATGCAAAGGAAAAATCAATTTATCTCCACCATCTTTTTTATGAACCACCCTACTTATCGGTGCTCATCTCATGTATGGCGCCACTACAGATCGCATGCAACTTAGTAACTTACCTTTTTCAATGCTTAAATGTTGATCCTGGTTCCTCCTAAAGGTCCTCTGGCTCAAAAAATCCGGCTTGAAGGACCAAAAAATGTTCATAGATCTTACCAGAACCATTGGCCTTGGCGAGTATGTAGTCAAAATGGCACTACACAAACTGGATGCACCAACACCTTGTCGCAATCATACATGTGGCTGTTTATCACGACCGGATACACGTATACCGAAAAGTTTCGGTTGAGAACTTTAGTATCACCACTTATGTTAATCCGAAAGACTGCACTTTATTTAACTTTTATGAAAGATTTAAGCTCGACTAATTTATTCTAGATAAGAAAGTACGATGCAAACGGATGCGTAGTTTAACTGGTACTAATACTGCCCTCGTATTCATTGCGATACGATGGATTAGTGGTGAATATAGATCACGATCGATTCCGAGCGATGGGTGATCGTGCCTAATGCAATCACAATTATCTACTACCTACTTCTGATAGTAGTAATGAAATGCGTATACGGGTTGCTTTAGAGGAAGCGAGATAAAGTGATCCTCGCATTGTGGATCACTTTTGGTGTTGCCAGACGGAGCGGATATTCTTATGTCGTTTTTTAGAACTAACCCAAGTCAGTTGCTCAAACGAAATTTTTTTTATGAAACTGAGTTGGGATCTAGCGAAACAGCAGTGGTGTGAGCGTACCCGAAATATATTTCAGGTTAGGACCCAACCCGGTATTCAATTCAATGGCGCATAACATAGGTTGGACAGCACTGAAACCGAAACTCAAATGAAAACGACATTAGCTTCAACAAATGTACTGTAATATGTTGTAAAACTGCTTAGAAGATCTCCAAAGTTGACGGTTTTGAACTGTATGAACTTGATCGTAACAAACTGTTTTTGAACATTTATTTCAGTGTTCTTGACTTAAAATGTACATAACTTGAGAACGCGACCTTGAATTAAGTATCTACTGCAAATTTGAATCAAATCAAATCGAAAGAGATTTTTCGACAATGTCCATGCAGAAATCATACTTAGTTTTTCACCGCTAGGTGGCACTGTATGTATCCGTTTATCACTGCAAGAGAAAATAAGATAGATCAGTGCCTGCCACTTTGTTGAAAACTGCAAATCAATCCAAGTTATTACACTTTTAATGAAGGGATGTCTGACTTAATTTTTGGTGGGACCTAACAACGCATGGTGGTGAATCCCACGAACTTTATTCTTTGAGAAATATTGGTTGAGTTTAACTGAATAGTAGCGTAGGCACAAATCCCCGACTATGTACGGGGAACGTGCCATTTGAGCCAATATATTCTGAAGCGTAGGTAGGTCAAGTAGGTTAGTTTTCTTTAACGAGCTCGTGCGATGGTATTTTTGCACTGATTTTGACACACAAGCACTCGATGGAAAGGTTATACAGCTGGCGACGTTTTGACTATTAAGATTTTATGCCTGATTTTATATTCTTCGAGCTAAATCCAATAAAACGAAGATACCTTTTTAGATGTCTTTAAAATCTGGGGGTACGAGATTTGAGGTTAAATAAAACAATGTGCACGCCTAGAAAATCAACGGCCTAGCTTTTATTTGAATAGTATGAATACTGCAGATCATTTAAAAATTAATAACAGGAATAATAAATTCAATCCATTGACGTCAATCAAGTAAGAAAATGAGCAAGTGGCAAATGACGTGAAAAATCATGAAACCGCGGAAGGAAATGTCGAAAAACATGTTTTTTTCAGCAGCTACGTCTGGCTTTGTACTTGCGAATGCCTTTGGCGGTGTCTTTGTCGTTGCCAGAGTGTGGAATTGAAGCTGTGCATACCGGTTCGCGTGGTTGCTTGGCTGTACGACGATCACGTTTGCGCTTCGGAGCATTTTTTTGATTACTTTTCCTTCTCTTTTTCTATCATGTTTTGCCTTTCTCATATAAAGAAAGGCTATGCAATCACTGTAAAAATGGACTTTTTAACCGAGGCCCGGAGGGCCGAGTGTCATACACCATTCGATTCAGTTCGTCGAGATCGGAAAATGTCTGTGTGTGTATGTATGTGTGTGTGTCATTTAAACTCACACAATTTTCTCAGAGATGGCTGAACTTACTTTCATCTGAAAGGTATAACGCTCCCATAAGCTGCTATTGAATTTTTAGTTGATCCGACTTCCGGTTCCGGAGTTACGAGTTGAAGAGTGCGGTCATACAGCAAATTCCCATATAAACTGGTACCATAGCCTGGCCCAAAATACCTCAATTCTCGAAATCAAAACCTTGCACCCAAATATGATAGTTTGGGTGGCTAATAAGCTTCCCTGAAAATTTCAGCTCATTCGGTACACTGGAAGTGGTTCCGCAAATGGCTCAAAGTTTGTATGGGAAAATTGACCAAATGTATGGAGAAACGCACCAGTTTCACATTTTCAGATCTAGGTGGCGCTGTAATCGATCAATGTTTTTCGTGAGAAAAATAAAGAATCCTCACGTAACAACAAATCGACTCGTGAAGACTGCAAGTCAATCCAACAAGAACTGACAAAGTTATAAGCGCGCAAAGTTGAAGGTGTCATGAGTTGTAGTTGGGGTGGCTCTGTCAAAAGTGAAAAAAGCGGCTTATAATGATTTGCGTGAGGTAACTATATCAATTTCAACTTTTAATAACGCAAAATGCTGACCATTTGGAAGTGTAAAATCTTCGACAAACTGGATCAGAATGTCAAGGGCTTTCCGATGAAGAACAGGTCAATGCAGAATTATCCCACCAGGTGGCGCTAGGAAGTATGCAAATGATCTATAGTTAACTTATATATTGGGTCATATCTGATGATCGCATACACTTAGTAGGGTGGACGCTTCGATAAAGTAAATCATAAGATTCAGGGCTTTCCAACGGAGCATATTTTAATTTAGAATGGATCACTGGTCAAAGCAGCTTTGACCACATTGGCCACCTATGACGGTTCATGACGCCCCCCGAGTAAACCGGCAAGTTCCTAAGCTAATATCACATCCATTCCCCAACGAATTCTCTACCGATTTTTACAAACTTCATTTCAAATGAAAGATACAGTAATACTATTGACTGCTGCTGATTTTCATTCGGTTCTGATTCTTGCTTCCGGAGTTACAGGGGTGTTAGCAAGGATACACTGGAATTTTCCAAATAAATCGGTAAAATCGTAATACCTCAAAGGCTAAAAACTATTGAAATGGTCACCAAATTACTTCTAATCGCAGATCTAGATCACTGATTGCCAATCAAACATTCTTTGAATATATTTTCCACTATCGACGATTCCGGAAGTCCGGAAATCCGGGCATATTCCACAACTAAAGTCACATCGGTTCTTCGATGATGACTGAACCGATTTTCTCAAACCAAGTCTTAAATGGAAGGCAAAATATGCAGTTGAGTATTGCGCCGCCGCCCCTACCCCCGCCTTGCCCTTACACCTCCCTCCTTCATCACTCCCCTCCTCTTGGACCACCCTCACGCCCGCATTTCCTTCATCCACCCCGTATACCAAAATAAGATGAAGGATTTCTGACGCATCCTCCACTCCCACTCTACCAACCCCCCATTCCCTCCACTTTTAAACCCCATTCCACCAACATTTCAAAATATAATCACATGAAGATAACATTGAACTCATGCTGATTCAGCTAATTAAATACTATTCTTTTGCCTTTCTCATATAGAAAGGTTATGCAATTGCTCCATAAACCGACTTTCCATCCGAGGCCCGGAGGGCCGAGTCTCATATGGCCTGTGTTAAGCCAAAGAGAACCAAGAGCCATTTTGAGGTGCATGCTTTAAAATCGCTATAGCATCCAATGTAACACTAGAAACTTCAATATCTATTATTTTTTGGGAACTCAAATAGCTAACGAAAGCAAGTAAGTGTTCTTTAACTTTTATGTGAATGCTAAGTTAGCGCAAAATGAATTTTGGCACGAAAAATACAAGAAAAAAATTATGGCGCTCAGTTCGGTTTGGCTTAACGCAGGCCATATAACATTTGACTCAGTTTGCCTAGATCACAAAATATCTGCGTGTATGTACGTGTGCATGTATGTGTGTATGTATGTATGTATGTATGTATGTATGTATGTATGTATGTATGTATGTATGTATGTATGTATGTATGTATGTATGTATGTATGTATGTATGTATGTATGTATGTATGTATGTATGTATGTATGTATGTATGTATGTATGTATGTATGTATGTATGTATGTATGTATGTATGTATGTATGTATGTATGTATGTATGTATGTATGTATGTATGTATGTATGTATGTATGTATGTATGTATGTATGTATGTATGTATGTATGTATGTATGTATGTATGTATGTATGTATGTATGTATGTATGTATGTATGTATGTATGTATGTATGTATGTATGTATGTATGTATGTATGTATGTATGTATGTACGTATGTATGTATGTATGTATGTATGTATGTATGTATGTATGTATGTATGTATGTATGTATGTATGTATGTATGTATGTAAGTATGTGTGTGTATGTGCGGATTTGTTAACAAAATGTCCACATCGGTTTCTCGGAGATTGCTGAACCGATTTTTACAAACTAAGATTCAAATGAAAGGTATAATATTCCCATAGTTTGCTATTGAATTCCATTTTCAACCGACATCTTGTTCCGGATTACGAGTTGAAGAGTATGGTTACAAAACAAAATTTGTTGATTTGTCCACATCGGTTTCTCGGAATTTTCTGAACCGATTTTGACAAACTTGATTTTAAATGAAAGGTCCATCAGCTGCTGTTGAATTTTGTGTGGATCCGAGTGCTGGTTCCTGAATTACAGGGTGATACGTACGAGCACGCAGCAAATCCCGATTCTAACGAATTCTACGATGAATGTAAAAATGTGAATTTTTTTCCAAAATGTAAACACAACTGTTGAATTTGTATATCTAGATCACCAACAGTCATTCAAAGTCTCTTTGGCCACACTGGCCACCATCGTCGGATCCGGAAGCATCCAAATTCAGAATAACGGTTATATTGGTTTCTCGAAAATGGCTAGACCGATTTGATCAACTTACTCTAATGAAAGGTGTTGCGTCTCCGGAAACTGATATTAAATTCCATCTCCATCCGACTTCCGGCTCCGGAGTTACGGGTTGTGGAGTGCGATCACATAGAAAACTCCGATTCAAACCGATACCGCGATGAATGCAAAAAGGTACTCTTATATATACTTACCAAGTGTAATAAGAATGAAAGACATGTTATATTGTACGAACCAGCTATTAAATCATAGTTTGGAGAAATGAGAAAGGCACAATTGCACCTCTAGGTGGATTAAAACAGGTTTATTTTTTTCAAATGGCTTTAGTCTAAAAATGAAAATGTTGCAGGAGTGATTTTCACAAAAAATAGTTCAATTTTTGAATAAAATTATTGAAAAAAGTCTTTATCGACTCCTACACTGAAAAAAATCTATTTTAAAAATTTAAAGTCGATTTACAAAAAAAAATATCTTTGGTTTGGATGAATTTTTGTTCCAAGATAGATAATTATGTTCCCTACCTACTTTTCCCTAAACTTTTCCCTGTCCAAACTGATTTTTTAAGTGTATTTTTATGGAAAACTAAACCAAATCACTATAGGAGTTGATACCAACTATCTAACTAACCTAACCTAATTATCTAACTAATTAACTAACCTAACCTAGCTAACTAGCTGACTTGATACTGTTTAACTTTGATTTATACAATTGATCCATATTGATAATTTTATTAAAACTGCTCTTAACGACTGTTCACAACAAGCGTTCGTCAGACTAACGAGTCGGCTAATCCATCCAGCATCCGATTGCATTGCTCTGGTGCCCACCTTGGTGGAGCATAACAGCTACAGTCGAATACTACGCGAATCCGTTCCGAGTTTCGTGAAATAATTCACGAGAAAATATCCATAATGCTTTAATTTTTTAAGAAACACACATTATTTTTGTAGGGAAAATCATTGTGATTGTTACTGATCTAATTTTGCACGAGATGTTGCGATGGAGTGAAAGGAGCGAACCTCATCACAAAATCAGTTTCCTGAGCAATTAAGCTATTACATATAGTACTCTCCGGAGCGATTTGCACCCATTTGATGTCGCCTAATGGTGGAGCTCACGGTAATTGATCCAATTTCTAAGCACCCTAGAATAACAAATTAACAGCAAAAACACCCCGGCATCTTTACGATCTCCACAAAACAAGCGAGTGATCAGAGCTCAGAATATTAATGTAACATCCATTTATCTTTCCTTGTAAAATTTGCTACACAGTCGTAATTAGAAGATCACAAAACATCCATCGGTAATTTTCCATCATACTGCGGTTGTTAAACTGCGAGACTAATTGACGCTTGACTTACAAATGTCGAAGCCTTTCCCACAAATCACCGCAACGCGTCTGCGCTGACGGCCACCAAGGGAGACTTCCGAGTGGGAGTCCTTTGGAACGCGTACTTGTCGGGTTCGTCGTCTCGTGCTTATAGTCGAAATCACACATCGGAGAAGGGTTCGCCTAAAGTACTGCACCTATAAATCACCTGTCAAGGGGGTTGCGTGTTTCCTAGTGTCAAAGTTACAGTAGAGTCATCATCGCGCTCTCCGCTCACTCTCCATGTGTGCGAGGAGGTCACAGCTAAGCTAATTACGCCGGTCGCAGCGAACGGGGTACCGCGTCCAACTAATCAGTTTCAATTTAAAAATGGTACATCATATTCAGAGGTGTTACGGGCGTTCCGCTGCTGCTGTGACTGACACACCGCGGGGAGACAAACCAGCTCAATTAGCACGTCGTCGTCGTCGTCGTCGCAAGGCTCGTCAAGGTATTAGTTGCTGGAACCTCCCGCGCACAAAAGCCACACGGCACCAGAGTGTGCTCATCAGCGTCGAAGTTTGTCGAAGGGGGTAGCAAAAAAAAGAGAGTGTCAAGTGGAAGTCACGTCAGGTGCCTCATTCACTCTCGTTTGTTCTGCGATGTGCCGTTGTTGTCTAGGTAATTGCGCTCCTGTGAAGAGGGGTACCGATCGTCCCGTGTTGGCACTTAAAGAGATCACGGCTGTAACAGGTTGGTGTGTCGAGCGAGAGATAAATATGTTAATAATTAGCATTCGATTATCGCCTGTTTTTTACTGCTGGGCTTACATACACCAACTAGTGTCGGTGTCGGATGGGTTGCTGGTAGGGGGTGGGGAGGGTGAACGAGAGTCGTACTGATGATACCCGCCTTCGACCGGGTCTCGATTCGTCGTGGTGTGCTGAACAGACGGGACATCCAATCAACGTCACTTAGCGAAGCGGGGAGGGGGCTGCGATGGCTCGTGATGATCATAGCGCACAGAGAGCTTCGCAAACCACCCGTGAATCGCGCCGTGTTTCGTGACATGGCAGGTGGGGGAAACAACAACAAACAGGTGCCGGGCGAGAGATTGTTGAGCCGTTTGCTCTACACAAAATATCAATTGAGCAAATAATAGGCGGAACTGTGTTCGTACTCATGTCTTGTTTGTGTGGAGTGAAGATGGATTGGATGGGGTGTTTACATGCTTTTTTTTGACTACTGTGCAAGTTGATTTCATAGCTTGTTTTATATCACTATCAAATTGGTTAAATAGTTATTTTGAATTTGGCCCCAAGTTGATGTTTGTTATTGATGAGATGAATTTTTACATAAAAATCAAACCTAATTTAAGTTAAGTGTTGTACCCTCTATGCACACATTGCTTTAATCAATTTTTTTGCCTTTTGAGAATAACTATTGCATATTTTAAACTTTTATCGCATTTTTCTCAAGTGAATGATTTAGAATATGGGACAGATATGATGGAAAAAGTACTGAATCCCTTTGATGGTCGTAAATTCAAAATAAGACAACGACATTCAATTTGTAATGATTAGAGCGTTGATAATTTATACAGGAGTAAAAAAATAAAATCATAATTTCTTCCACCTGAAGATTAATCAGATTAAGATTAATGCGACATATACATTGACTATGAAGAGTATGTATTTCACATATTTTTTTACACTAAGCACACAACGCGTTCACCGTAATCTTCACCATCACAATCAACAACAACACCAACCGCAACAACTCACGATAATTGATATAGATTGTTTACGTTTCGCCATCTAATCAATGCAAACTAGCATAAACCGAGCAATTCAATAATTTACTTTTGCGGTCAACTGGGTGGTAATCGGTAACCAAAGATCACGCCCCGCCACACCGCCGATCGAGCTGATCAGCTGCTACCACCATCCTGGCATTCCAAGTGGCAAGCGGTTGATAATAATCGTTGTGTGGCAATCAAAATGAGGAAAATTTTCTTGACACACTTCACCGGGCCAGAAGCTTCCGTCCCCGTCGCTGATGATTACCGGTGTTGGGGTTACACGGTTGAGCTAGCCTGCCGATGATGCTGGATGCCGAATACCGGGGGGTGACTTCAAGAGTCAAATAGCAGCCAGCCGAGAGTTAGTCCACAGACATAAAAACGGGGCAGCTCTTGGGCAATAAATCGCGCGTGCCTCAGCTCAGCTAAGCTCAGTTCAGTACAGCGGCACTGCCGTTACGATTAGGTCTCGAGGTCTGGAACGCTCTTCCACCCTTCCCGAGTTCGAAGCCCCAAATGCTCAATTGGCCAGCAGTAGTGGCAGCAGGCGCTGTCTAGGCACGTATCAATCAAAGGTGAATTCGAAATCGTGGTCTATGGCGCACGTGATGGCTGCAAGGATGAGGAAAACCATCCAAAGTGTGCCCCCAGTCAGCACCAACTCCCAATCGATGATGATGATGATGGCGATCATGATGAAAGAGTCAGAAGGCTTAAAATGTTTCACCGAACGATTGTGAAGAAAGAAAGCCGCCTGCCCGTGCACTGCACTGCAGTGTAGATTTCGTGATAATTAAACCCGATCTGTTTGTCTTTCGATGGAGTAATGGAACGCTTCGGTTAGGTTTGATAAATCACCCACTTGGCGGTAATTGCATTGATTTCTGGCTGTAAAGCAAAAACCTCCCAAAGGAAAGCCACTTAATCAACGCCGATCGTCAAACGCCGTACCGGTGATGGATTTTCGATCAGTGTTGTGGCAAGGTTGGTGTCTCTATTATTTCATGGAGTGCAATTACTGCAGCATGAATCGGTGCACTGGTTAATTAGCGGACATTTCGTTCCCCAAGGGATCCTAAAACTATAGGCTGCACCGCGACGGTTGATTGATCATGTATGGTTTTTGCTTCTGGGTGGAAGGGTTTTTTTAGATATTGTTCATATTTTTTTATACCGACAAGCTTAAATATTTTCAATCGTTGCCGTGGGCATTGATACAGTTTACGGAACAAGCACACAGTCGTGGATTTTAATGGTTAGTAATTTATCTGAATTCACTTCAGAATGTTTCTGTTGGAATCCAACTAAATAGATGTTGGGCACTATATTTTCCAAGGGGTTTCCAACAAGCCTTAAGGGGTTTCCAACAAGACACTTAATCAAGAATTACTTCGATTTTCGAAGTAATTCGGTAATCCGTCGATTACATTGGTAATCAATAATAAGCATGGTAATTGTCTGTATTCTTAAAATAATTCGCGTAATCAATCATAAATACAATGTAATCAATTAATCATAAAGTAATCGTAAAGTAATTCATTACTACAAGACCAATTCTATTTTGATTTTCACATTTTTGCTTTCATTTTTAAATATTTTTTTGGTATTCCATATACGAATTTCACAATACCTTTTACTTGCGACTTCGGGGAACTGTACCTAAGACGAACAGCTTATGGTTAAATAGCAAATTCGACTCATCGATTGATGCAGTTCTTGCAAATTGAACGCCAACCGTAATTTTAGATCATATTCCATCAACATAGTAACTGAGGCTAATAAAATTTCAAATTGAAAGATGTTTAAAGTGGTTGTGAAAATGAAGCACAAAATCGTCAATTTAAAAGTGCTATGGACACCTGGCATGGGTAAGATGGACATACGGCATTGGTAAAGATGAAATTAGGACAAGGGCAGAGTGAGAAGCTTCTCGACTAATAAATTTTGTTTTCCGTCGGTACATCACAACGTTGCGATAGTAAAAAATAGAAAAAGGGTGTACAATTTAACAGCATTCCGCTGTGTTTCACCCAATAAATATGCCCATCTTTCTCTACCCTACTGTGTCTGTCATACCCAAAATTACACCAGTATTGTTTTGCTTAAATATCTGATAATTCACGTATTAGATAATAGCATTATCTTCCAGAATCATTTGATATCCTCTAAAATTTAGATAGTTTCAGTATATTTTAACTTTTTTTCCAGTTTGTAAGAAACGGAAGTTGTCCATCTTACCCATATCTTACTCTTCCCTACTTCAATTTCAGTCGGAACCTGTAATTCAGAGTATATCAAAATAATTGGGCCACAAACTCGAGCGTAATGACTATTGAGGAATATTGATCCTCAATGCTGCCTACATGGTAATCTCTCGTGTTCTGTTTAGCAGACTACGCCCGTTGGCTATATCATTTCTCGGGGAATTCCAAGAGTAGAAATGTTATAGTTTATAAATATCGTCGGCAGAAAGGGTTTATTGATAAACTGGATCATATAACAATGTGATCAAATACAGGATTGTGCCTACTTAACATATTTTGCATTAAATAAATTGTTAATGGGTCATTCTGACATGCATTCCCCGTTGTACTTCAATTCTGAATCATATTTAATTTTTGGGGGAAAGGGGATGTTGTCACATAAAAATTACTTTAAAATGTTTTACCCACTAATTCTCATTATTCTCATTTTTACACACAACTATTCGGCCATTTTTTATCTATTTACCTATTCCAATAAAGTTCTTGGAAAAAATCTAATCCGTCGATTTCGATGCTTACTAGACTTATTGAAACTACAGAGGAAAAGGTTTGCACACCTCATGCTGCTTTTAACAACTCGTCCCCAATAACTCCATGGTGTTTTGAAAGTAACAAATACAGTGCTGAAATGTCGCATTAGGGGACAACATAGCAATATATTGAATCTACTATTTGCTCTTGCATTCATCAATAATTCAGATTTATTTAAAGGTTCAGAATGTTACCACGTTGCAGATGTGTACGAAACAATACGGTGTATTTAGATTTTCAAGCTATTATTAATTTTTTTCTAGATAATTACAACTTTTGGCAATGCATTTGGGAACAACGCAACAATGAACACAATCGGTAGCATATTAAATAATGTCCCCTGACGCATATGAAGTGTTTATTTGAGTGCTCTATTCAACTGGCACGTTTACGTTAATAAGTCGGTGCCAACAATTTTGTTGTTTTACAATTCTATATTTTTAAATCTAGTGCGTTTCAGCTCCAAATATTTTTGGAATTTAATTTTTTTTATATTAATAGAATGGCCATTCTAAAACTAGGAATATCGGTAATATACATAAATTGTTAATTGAATTTCTTAGGCCCTAAGATATCAATCATAAACAATTGAATACATAGCATTTTAACAAGATTTAACATTTAAAACTAGGAGAACACTTTTCGGCAATTGGTAGGCGAGAAAAGTATTCTTTGGAAAGACATTCACATCGGGGATCAATTCTTTGGAAATACATTCACAACGGGGTCATTCATAGGAGCGACATTCGAGAAATTTAGTAGTAGAGAGCATATTAGGAACAGCAAAGAGATAGCGGACAACGATGACAGAAACAAGACGAACACAAACTTGCATCATTATGGCACACGGAAGACAACTCGACTGGTCTTTTTTTAGGAGCCCGACTTCCAGTCCATTATTTGCATTCGGTTTTTAATAGTGCAGCAATAGATTTTCTGCTAGTCTTGTATTAGAGATCAGAAAATGATAGAAAAAAGAGAAGAAATAACTTATGTTTGGATATTCATCGCCAGCACATCCAGAACCCAAAAGAAATTGTTTATCTGAGATCTGGCGCCACAATGCTTGTCTCATGACCAGACAACATGTCCGAGGTCGTGATAATCCCTAGCCACAAGGTCAAAAACCGTTCTCCACAAGCCCAATATACCGGGAATGCGCATCCAACATATAATGATTTGACATGGGCATCACCCGAATTAAATTACAACCCATATCTCTACCCTTAAAGCAGGCGTTCGTGGACATTTTGTAGGGTTAAACAATGTTACAAAAACTTCACAAAATCACGTATTTTACAGAACATTTCTTTATTTTCCATTGTAACTTTAAATTTTCACAATGAATATCGCATTTCATTATATCAAAATGTTCGCATTTATATGTTAGACGTGTTTTCAGAACATTATTCATAGTTTTAAAATCACTGAACTACAATATCTTCACAAAATCACGTATTTCATAGAACATTTCTTTATTTTCCATTGTAACTTGAAATTTTCACAATAAATATCGCATTTTATGATGCTAAAATATTTTCATTTACTAGATAAACAAGTTTTTGGAACATTGTTTAAAGCTTTAAATTCAATGAACAACATTATCTTCACAAAATCACGTATTTTACAGAACATTTCTTTATTTTCCATTGTAACTTGAAAGTTTCACAATAATTATCACAATTTATTATGCTAAAATATTCGCGTTTACGAAATAGACAAGTTTCTAGAACGTTGTTTATAGTTTTTAATTCAATGAACTACAAAATCTTCAGAAAATCACGTATTTAAAGGCACCTTTTATATTTTCTTTTGTAACTTGTAATTTTCACAATGAATATCGCATATTATAACGCTTAAATATTCGCATTTACGTAATAGACAAATTTCGAGAACATTGCTTATAGTTTTTAATTCAATGAACTACAATATCTTCACAAAATCACATATTTTACAGAACATTTCTTTATTATTCATTGTAACTTTAAATTTTCACAATGAACAGCGCATTTTATAATGCCAAAATAGTATCATGTATTAATCAGAAAAGTTTCGAGAACATTGTTCATAGTTTTTAATTAAATGAACTACAATATTTTCATAAAATCACATATTTTGCAGAACATTTCTTTATTTTCCATTGTAACTTGAAATTTTCACAATAATTATCTCTTTTTATGATGCTAAAATATTCGCATTTACGAAATAGACAAGTTACGAGAAGATTGTTCGTAGGTTTTAATTCAATGAACTACAATATCTTCACAAAATCACGTATTTTACAGAACATTTCATTATTTTGAAAACATTGTAGTTCAAATTAAATTAAATTCAATCAACAATGTTCTACAAACTTGGCTACCATACATATACAAATATTTTGGTGTCGTAGCATTATTCATTATAAAAATTTCAAGCTACCCATGAAAAAAATGCTCTGTAAAATACGTGATGTTGTGCAGATTGTGTATTTCATTGAATTCAAATATACGGACAATGTTCCACAAACTTGAGTATCACATATGTTCGAATGTTTAGATATAAAAATGTTGCGATATTCATTGAATTCAAGTTACAATGGAGAAAAAAAAGTTCCGTAAAATACGTGATTTTGTGAAGATTTTGTAGTTCATTGAATTTAAAACTAAAAACAATGTTTTGGAAACTTGTCTGTTTCGTAAATAAGAATATTTTAGCATAAAAAATGCGATATTCATTGTGAAAATTTTAAGTTACAATAGAAAATAAAGAAATGTTCTCTAGGACACGTGATTTTGTAAAGATATTTAAGTTCATTGAATCAAACTCTAGGAACAATGTTCCACAAATTAATCTATTAGATAAATGTAAACATTTTGTTTTAGAGTTTCATTCCCTGTGAAAATTTAAAGTTACACTGAAAAATAAAGGAAAATTCTGTATAATACACAAATTTGTGAAGATATTGTAGTTAATTGAATTAAGAACTGAATAATATTCCAGGAACTTGTCCATCACATAAATTCGAACATTTTGATATCATATACATGGCGTAAATTTCAAGTTGCAATGAAAAATAAAGAAATGTTCTATGAAATACTCGATTCTCTCGATGAAATACTCGATGTAGTTCATTGAAATAAAAACTATTATCAATGTTCTAGAAAATTGTCTACTTCATAAATGCGATATTTTAGCATCAAGCATCAAATTTCAAGTTAGAATGGAAAATAAAGAAATGTTCTGTAAAATACGTGATTTTGTGAAGATATTGTAGTTCATTGAATTAAAACCTACGAACAATCTTCTCGTAACTTGTCTATTTCGTAAATGCGAATATTTTAGCATCATAAAATGAGATAATTATTATGAAAATTACAAGTTACAATGGAAAATAAAGAAATGTTCCGTAAAATACGTGATTTTGTGAAGATATTGTAGTTCATTGAATTTAAAACTATAAACAATGTTCTCGAAACTTGTCTACTGAATACATGAGAATATTTTAGCATTATAAAATGCGATATTCATTGTCAAAATTTCAAGTTACAATGGAAAATAACGAAATGTTCTGTAAAATATGTGATTTTGTGAAGGTATTGCAGTTCAGTGATTTTAAAACTATAAATAATGTTCTGAAAACACGTCTAACACATAAATGTGAACATTTTGATATAATGAAATGCGATATTCATTGTGAAAATTTAAAGTTACAATGGAAAATAAAGAAATGTTCTGTAAAATACGTGATTTTGTGAAGATTTTGTAGTTCATTGAATTAAAAACTATGAACAATGCTCTTGAAAATTGTCACTCGCATATATACGAACATTTTAACAATATAATATATGCATGTCATCACTATGAAATTTGAATTATTTCCGAAAATTGTCATTTTCTGTATTGTATGTAATTTTGTGAAGATATTGTAGTTCCTTTCATAAGAAATTATGAACAATCTGCTAGAATTGTCTAAACTTGTACTGAATTTTGATAAATTTTCATTTCCTTCTGCGGTATATACAAACTCTTTCATTTCATTACAATAACAGTCAAAAATTTACACCGAGAAAATTCGTTATATTGAATATATTGATTTCACACATATTTTTTTGCAATTTGTAGTAGCAGATAAAAATTACCTGTCACGCATAGATATCATGTGAAAATTAATGCAATTATAATAATATACCACATAGAAATTTGTTACATAGCAGATATCACATCATTTTTCTGTTTGCCTCTCGTTTATTCTGTTGCAAATTTTATACATTGGACGTTTTCGGTCTTGAATGCATAAAAATCACATCAGAATAAACGAGACTGAATTGAAAAATATGCAAACTCAATTTGAAATTCAACTAAACGGTTTAAAAGCAGGCCATTTTTTCTGCGTGTGCCAAAAACGCGGACCAAAGACTTTTACTAGAGAGACTTTCGATACTTTGACAGATATGTACCGGAAGCAAAACAAACAAGTTCCGAGGCGAAAACAATGGGAACACCAGCGACAATCCTAATCTAGTGTTCTGTATCTATTTCTTTTCTCAAGCTTAATTTAATGGTTGCATACAATATTGCTTACAATTTAGATTCACAATTTCTCACAACAGCTCAAGACGAACAGTACTATACAATACATACATAATTATATTATAATTTGTTTACCACCTATCGTTCGCTCGGAATCAGATCCTAGGGGAAAGCATCCCAAACGGTAACATCACTTCCGGTGAAAATTTCAACGTGTTGACATGTTGGTTTTCACCGAGTGCTAGATAATTCGCTTTTTTCACCTTGATTGGGCGAATTACTCGTGCTGTGGTGGACCAATTTTGTGGCGCTGCGAGTTTATCGTCGGTTAGTCACAAAAAGTAAAGTCCATTGGACTATAAACGAAAACTAACTGGCAATATAGCTTTATATGCTGTGCCATTTTGGGCTTTGTTTCACAAACAAGCCAAACAGAAGCGAAGAAGAAGAAGAAACGGTAACATTGTTTGTCGCGACTTTGGGGTCAGTTCGTTTGCTTTATTTGTTGTATTATTATTATCAACAGACTCCTTCGCCACAATGGTTTGCTAAAACTAATTAAATTTAAGAATGGAAGTTTAAGAGCAGATATATTTCGATAATAGTTTTCACTCAGAGATTCCTTCAATCTTACTTCACTTCCGTGTATGTATAACCTTCTCTCTTATACACCCAAAGGCCTCTGCTTCACAAATATCTTGAAGGTCTGCTTAAATTATCTTAGGTTATTAGTCCACTTGGCGTATTCTGGTTCTTAGCGCTCAACAATCTCAGATTACCGGCTTGTCTGGTTTCATATCGGTGCACATCTCTTCCGCACATAACAGTGCTACATAGGCAGGGCCGTCGAGAGCCGCGCCGGGCCCCGGGGTTCGAAGTACTGACGGGCCGTACCATATATGACTTCTTATTTCAACATCGATTAGAGGAACTATATAAATGCAACCGTTTCAATTAAACTATTTTTTATGAAAATTGTTTATTTGATACGATTCAATGCGTTAGCTTACCAGAGTCGTCAGTATTTTAAATAAGTAATAGATGAAAAAAACAAAAATAATAAAGGAATATTTGTTTGTGGCTGGCCATTAGAATGACTTGCGTCCGATTTGCCATTGCAATTGGAAACCTTTTTTGCGACATTGCCATACAGTCCATATCGCCATCGTTCATGCTCCCTTGACGCACGTTAATGCTACCATCGTTAATGCTGCTTAGAATCCGAGCTTAGAAAAATTGACATCCCTTCGTGAGCTTGAAAGAGAAATAAAATTCTATTTATGCCCGCCGCGATGAATCGAAGGTTTGTTTGTTTTCCTCGTCCGTCCGCTCTGAGATCATCAAGCAAAAGTGCACCAGATATAGATTATGCAGTTCAGTTTGGCTCGAAAATGTAAAAGAACTTCTGCCTTCAAACTGTCCACATAATAACAAATGAATGCTTTGGTTTGTGAATGAATTTATATTTCCTCTGCACTCAACCATTCGATTCTGCATAAAATTTCAGTCAGTTTGGAAGTGAATGAATGAGGGAAGCATTGAAACTGAATATTGAATTCAGCAAATTAATCAGAAATAGGCAACTGAATGTAAAATTTCGCACCACTGATGCTGCCTTTTTTCTTATTGTTGGTACATGTTGATGATTTTGAGGCACTGGATGCAGCTATTATAGTTGTCACTATGACCTGAACGAATTTTCTTTATTGGTTTCTGAACATGGTAAAATCGGTTTTGGAATCAGTTGTTACATTTGCGCTAACATTCAGAGAGAAAATATTCCGAATGCGATGAATGGGATCCAACAGCGAAGTCTACTGTTAGAAAGACTGAGACAGAGAGTTGTGAGAGAAAGAGTTTCAACTTTTGGTGAATACTAATAGGTAGAATAAGTATCTAGTTCAATTCCCACATTTTTCTGCATCAAATGTGTACACTGGAACCTCTATTTACGGACCAAGCCAAGGGTTCGTAAATTGAATTAGTTCGTTTTTTGGGATTTAGATCGTAAAAAATTCGCTTCACATTCTTATCAAAATTCGTTAGTTGAGCAACATTATCGATAACCCTAACAATATGGGTATTTCCGGAACGGGCTTGACAAGTACACGATGAAAATGGATATTTGGCACCTTTTTGAAATCCAGGATGGAGACTTCCGATTGAACAATAATCTCGATAACCCTAACAATTCGGGAATTTTTGAAACGGGCTTAATGAGTAGATGATAGAAATGGTACCTTGGAGCTATTTCAAACAATATCTGTATAAACTATGAGGGTATTTTTAAGCGGGTTTGCCGAGTAGATGAGCGATGCCCTTTTGAAGGCCAATATAGCGTCTTCTGGTTCAGAGAAGTTCTCTATAATCATATCATCCGCATCACAAATGAATATACCTATATCTATTCTATGATTATCTTTTTTCGTAAAATGTCAATATTTTAGGTTATAGAGATGTCTTAACTAGAATTCGCCATCTTGGTTTTCAAAGCGGCTTCATTCATTGATTTTCGTCATCTACTCGTCAACCCCATTCCGAAAATATCCAACTTTTATTAGTAACACTAGCTAAGAATATGATAAATTGTAAACAACTTCATACTGTACACTTTGACAAACACTTGCGATAAATGAAACCAGAATGGTTCTATTGCACTGTTAAATGAATCTAATTGGGTTACGTTCACGTACTTCAGAAAACCATTGGAACGATTGGAACGTAGTTATTATTATTGAGAGGGAAAAACCCGCGGGAATGGATTTTCAAAAGCCTTCTCCCGTAGGCACAAAACCTCTATCTTTTAGGTATCAACATTTAACAAACAAACCAAATGATACAATGACTAACACTAAACACTGCTTAAAATAAACACTTCTTAAACTCTATCTTACATAGGTAAAGTATTAACATTAACATAAAAAATTGGCTAACACTATCAGGTTTGGGAAAGGGTGCGCGAAAACAATTTTTTTAAAGAAGTGCGAGACAAATTGAAGTCAAAGACATTGTAACATTGATTGAACACTCTACACATGCTACTGCCGGGTTCATTTTTGCCATAATTAGTACGAGACACTGGAAGACGGACAAAAGAGTAGGAACGAAGGTTTCGGAGGCGAATATCAATGTTGAGAAGACGGAGTAAGTCAGGGCAGTCAATGCGAGACAATAACAGATCAGAGACAAAAGACGCTTTGGTCACATTGCGGCGCAAAGACAGTGTTTCAAGACCAATGAGGTCGCAACGATCTTCGTATCTGGGCAGTTTGTAGGGATCGCTCCAAGGCAGGTGGCGCAGCGCATAACGCACAAATTTACGCTCAATACTCTCGATGCGTTGAATGCTGTTCTTGTAGAAAGGAGCCCAAACAACGGCGGCGTATTCCAGTGTGGAACGAACGAGCGAGCAGTACAACGTTTTTAAGCACTGTACGTTAGTGAAATGCTTAGTAACCCTAAAAATAACTCCTAGATTACGCGAAGCCTTAGACGAGATAAAAGCAATGTGATCCTTAAATGTAAGCTTTGAATCCACAAGAACCACTAAATCTTTCACTGTAGTTTCTCTTTTTAATTTGTTTTGCAAGATAGTGTAATCGAATGCTACGATGGAGCGTTTTCGTGCAAACGTAATCACAGAACACTTCGAGGCATTCAAAACCATCCTGTTAGTCATGCACCAATAGACCTTTCTCGTCCGACCTAACCCCCTTTTTTCTTATTTTTATTCAAAAGACTACACATTTTTAAGAATATTACCGTTGAAATGAGACTATTTGGAGCTATCGTGATTTTTTAATGGATTTTTTAAATTTGAAAAATGCAAGAATGTTGAGTATTTTTTTCACCTTTGCAAGAATGGTGGGACTCAAAATGTGTGTTTGGGCAACACTGTGTTGTATATTTTTGCTTGAGTTCCTGGCAACGCGGCAAATGAAGTGGTGAGTGGCGGTACAAAGTTCATTGGTTATGTAAACAAACTAAAGTGAACCTCTCGGTGGAGAACATTGCATGATAATGTTTAACCTCACTTTTTTGACAGTTCAGAGAGATTGTTTACATGGTCTTGGAATTTTTGTTGATTCGATCATAGTATGAGAAACTTGGTTTGGTTCGCTGCCAAATGTTAACACTTTCCAAACAAGGTCGCTCAGCTGTAATTTTTTATTTGATGTCGGCATCCGGAGCATCATACATTGTTTCGATAAATTTAACATTTTTACTTTTCTTGTACATGATTCATTGAAGAAGTAAGAAATTTCTAGCCAAGCATTTGAAAAAGGCCTACTGCCAAATGCAAACAAATCGAATTTTCATGTTCTCTATTGAAATCCTGGGACAAAACCTGTGGATAGATGTTTTCTTTTTTTCTGTTCATTTGATCTCTTGTCTTGCATAGCCACTCTTTCTTCCTCACATATTTTAAATGGACTGGCTACATTTGACGATTCCCTTTGGCTGCATTTGACAGCTCCCCCTGGCTGCAATTGACATTAGGTTTTTTCCGTATCCACACGTCACCTCCCAGTTAAAAACTATCTATCTGGCCCTGTGCATAAACATAACGCAACAATGGATTATGAAGAATTTTGATAATGATTTTATAACAAATTATCAAAGGGCCCGGCTGATATAAAAGTGCTAACTAGCAATACGTTTATTATAAAATGATAATAAAGGATTATTGTAACTGATTCCAAAAGGATTATAAAGGCAGTGAAATACGTACTCAATGAATTAAAGGGAGTTCCTGATGTAAACAATATGCACAATCAAACTAAATAAAACAGTATTAAATTTTTAAATAGAATTATAATGAATTCGACCAAAACTTCTTTTGCTTTTCTCAAGGTTTACGTTTGGCAGTTAGACCCTTTTCAAATGTTTCAAATGTTTGGGTTGAATTTAGCCAGTAGCAGACTGCTTCGGTTCAGCAATACGCTCCGGTATCGGACGAAGCTAGCACTCCGGCAGGACGAAGGTTTCAATGAGGGGCTCAGGCATAAGTAGCAGAGTCCTTGCACTTACTGCTTGTCGAGTGACCAATTCCGACGAAACCACTGCCGCTCTCGCCAAGTTTGATCACCGTCATAAGTGTGACGTCAGCGGTATAGTGCCAGGAATAGTCGAGAAGAGTGCCAGGACTGACTTGCCGAGAGCTACAAGATTAAATAGCAGGGCGTTTTTAAAGTGACCGTAGTATAACGTAGAGGCTTTAGGCAGATGATTTATTTAGCAGAATAAGATAGCAAAATTACCCAAAACAAGATCTGGCTGCTGAAGTGAATCCACACACATCATCACCTACAGAGGCAACCAATATTGGAACGCAGCGAAATTCCTCACAATGAATTGATCTCGTTAGATGAAATTCCAGGAAGTACAATTTTCATAGCATAATTTTATCGACCGAAATTGTAGTTCTCAGTCGAGAGAGAGACTGATAGAGTAACAGAAGCTAGAAATTTTCTTTCGAAAGCTAGCAGCGGTTTCGCGTATCCTGCGCTAAGTAGAGAGCGTTAAGACAGATCTCTGAAGCATGTCAAGTGCTATCAGATGAGAAAAAACGTCGCATCTATGACCAGTATGACAAGGACTGTCTGCTGACCGACGGTTCCGTTCCGTACCACCATAACACACGGCACCGGCGACACATATATTCACAACATACTAATTACTTATCCTTCCGAAAAAGTAAATAAATTGACTATGAAATTTATCATTCGCTGCCTAGTTATTTCGTGCCAATTTGAACAAGACAGCAGTTGCAGATAGCTTTATTGCGGTGCCAAAATGATGGCAACTCGGGATATAATATAAATTTACATGTAATTTCTCCTCCCTGATATTCTTCCAGAATGTATAATGCTTTGCATTATTATCACTCCTATCAAATCCTTCTTACTCCTTATTGTCAGTGCCGAGCACTATTTTGTATTTGCCGGCTAAATCAACGACAATGCGATAATCTACGAAACTTTTCCTGTAATGGAACTTGAACACGAATAATAAATAATTGTTCCATTCGAAAGTGATAACCTTGTTGTCCTCATGTTTGCAGCTATCATACGCTGGTAGGCATTCTGACCAATGGAAACGTTCTTCGAAATGGGCATTGACCGATCAAAATCATTTCAACAACTTATCATTGACCGAATTCGTTACCTATAAAGTTCAGGTAAACTTCACCACCTAAAAATGAGTAATCAATCGGATCATCTTGTTAGGACTTAACCCACGAGTAAACAAACAAATGTGTACAAATCCTTATCCATCATCCAGAAAGCAATCGTTTTATAGCCCAATGCTTGATCTTGCGATTCAGCATATGCCACCCTCTTCAGTTGATATTCTTTCAAAGAGCATCGAAAGTATTCAAGTAATGTAAATTTTAAAGTCCATGTAAACAAGTCTTAGGTAAACAAGCACACCGAACTGTCAGAAAAGTGAGGTTATACATTTTCATACAATGCTTTATGTTTTTGACAGATATATGAATGAATCATTTCAGCATCAGTGATGCCAGGTCTATTTAAACAATAGCCTGCAGTAAAAATATAAAAGTCTGCAGATTGCTACAAAAATCTTCAATAAATTTGACGTAGAAATGTAGTATGTATATAATTTAAATGATCAAAAATGTCGAAGGCTGGTATAAATTGGCTGGCATAGGCTTTGTTCTGCTAAATATTTGTAATCTGCAAAAGATCTGCGGTGAAAATGCAAAATCTGCAGATTTACTAATATATATGCAGATCTGGCATCCTTTTAGTATTCCCCACAGGAAATTCATCCAAATGGTGTAAAAATACGGGGAAACAAGGCAAGATAGGTATTCAGAATATGGGGTTAAATGAGCAGCTTGCACTATTTTTGATTTTTTCAATAGTTAGAGGTACCAAATCATCGCGGCAATAGGCAGTAACGAATCGGGGATAAAAAGGGAAGCATCCTATCATATATAAATTTTTGACGAGAAAGGTCTATTAGCGAAAATGTCTAACTGAGATTGCAAAAACAAAGCATCAGAGTAACTTTTAACTATATGGAATAACTTATAATCATCGGCATAAGACACCTTGAAGCACTTAATCAATGAATCCAGATCGTTTATGTATAGAAGGAAAATATAAGGACCGATATGGCTGCCTTGAGGTACGCCGGACGTTACGTCGAAGGATGAGGATAAATGATTCCCGATTTTAACAGACATTTTATGGCCTGACAAGTAAGATCGAAGCCATTGGTTGATTTTATTGAAGGCGGCCGACAGATTGGTGTATATTGCATCAGCCTGCAATCGATCCTGTAGCGAGCGAGCGATAAATGAGGTGTAGGCTACTAAATTAGTGCAAGTAGATCGCCTGGGAATGAAACCGTGTTGAGTTTCTGAGATGTATCTAGAACAACAATGTGTCAAAAACTCGAGAACGATGAGCTCCAATAATTTCGATAGTGCACATAAAGATGCGATTCCTCGGTAATTGGGAACTTCGCTTGTGGATCCTTTTTTATAAACCGGAAAAACGTAAGATGATTTCCAGATGGTAGGAAACACTCCGGAACTTAACGATATATTGAAAACGACGGACAGAGGTAGGCAAAGCGACGACGAGCATTTTTTAATGATAGATGATGGGATTCCGTAAGGTCCAGGAGTGTTAGAACACTTGAGTTTTGTGCAAGCTTTTTGTACAATATCGGAAGATATCGTGAAATGAGGTCCAATACTAGTCCTACGGGGAATGTTGTCGGCTGCTGCGGAGACTTGTTGATTATTAAGAGTATCATTGGTAAAAACACTGCTGAATTGTTGGCGAAATAACTCACAGATGTCCGGCAATGAAGTCGCTTCTAAATCACCCAGCGACATAGAAGTGGGTAAACCTGACTCACGCCTCTGTTCATTAACGTAATTCCAAAACTTTTTTGGATTGTTACGAAGGTGGCTCTGAATACGATGAAGGTAGGAATTGAAGAGAGACTTATTAAGTCTCTTGTAACAATGATTTAAGAAGATTCTGATTCTTTAGCATATCGGTTCGATATTTCGAAAACTTTTTTAGAGCTGACCTTTTGGCCGATTTAAACTTTTTTAGTGTACGATTCGACCATGGAGGATATTCACAGCCATGATTGAGTTTTTTAGGAGTAAACTGGTCGATAGCATAAATCAGTACGTTCGAAACAATTTCAGCCGCTGCGTTTGCATCAGATTGTGGCAAGATTTCATTCCAATTGATACGAGACAAGAAAAGGTGCATTCCTCGAAAATCTGTCTTGCGATAGGCATATGTCAGTTTCTCAGTGGTATCTTCGAATGTACAAGGTACACATTTTCGGAGAAAACAATGAAAAGCAGGGTGGTATTGGCATAGTTTAACGAGAGGAGCTGGAGCACGACAAACGGCAAAGTGATCGGAGAGCTCCTGGCTTCCAAAGCAAAGATCCAAAATACAGTTGTTGTCATTAGTGACGTCACATAGTTGAACTAGCCCCGCGGTGCTGTAACCGTCGAGTAGCTGAGTGATACTCGTGTTAGTTGATGAGTGTGATGCGTCTGGGTACAGAAATGATGTATTATTGCGAACCCAATTAATGCCGCTAAAGTAGAAGTAGTTGATTGTAATATATTTGCAGTGTCGACAGAAACAATAAACTTCATCAATTAAATTAAAATAAATTTAATTCAGTTAAAAATGCGGGCCCCCAAAACAGACCCGGGCCCCAGGGTAGTTGCCCCCCCTGACCCCCCCTCTCGTCGGGCCTGTACATAGGAACTGCGGCGTCTCTGAAGATGAAAACAAGTGTGTTATATAATAAATTTATATCCATTGTAAACAATTGAGCATCGAACGTCGCGGAATTGGTCTTTTACATCATAGTAACAGTCGCATCACCTTGTTTTGTAAAATCTGCATTTGCTTACGCTGTCTCTTGGATGCTGAGAGCAAAATAGAAGCACAGTAATCAAAATGACCAGCTATTATGGTCTTGCAAACAGTTATCTTCGAGTCAAATGTGAAAAACTTTTTAATCCTACATAGAACGCCAAACTTTCTGGCAGTTTTCCGGATTGTATAGTTAACGTGCTCATGAAAACTTAGATTTTCGACCAATGTGACCCCAAGATATTTGATAGTTGCAACTCGTTCAACTCTCTCTCCATCTATTTCAACTGTTGCAGTACTTTTATTCATCTGCCTCCTAGATACAATCATATATTTGGTCTTGGAAATGTTCAGTTTGAGTTTTTTCCACTTCAACCAATCACTAAACTTCGTCAGCTCAAGATTCATTGGCCTAATGCAATCATCGAAATTATTACCGATGATAAACAAAACGGTGTCATCGGCAAACAAAATGTTTCTCATGTCGTTAATGTATAGGATCAACAAAAGTGGTCCTAGTACATTACCCTGTAGTACGCCAAGGTTAATTTTGGCTTCCGATGATGTAGCGCGGTTGTACCTTGTAACTTGCATACGTCTTTCTACGTAACTGTGAAACCACTCAAGAGCATTTCCTATTACACCATATTTCTCCAAAACGCAAATCAGTTTACGGCGATCAATTGTTTCAAACGCTCGTTTCAAGTCAACAAAAACTGCCAAGTCAACTTTTCCATTCACAATGGCCTACTTCCATTTCAACAATAATAGATTAAGCGCTGTTTCACACGAATGATTTACCGAAATCCTGATTGTTCACACAACAGTATACCAGCACTATCCACATAGACCATCAATTGGTCGGTGTTAAGTCAGACCGGAGTAAGTGGCAAAACATCGAAAAATGAGATAATGATAACACTGGATAAAGAATTTCTTCAGCTACATTCGACTTTTGCCAGATTTGAAATATGTAACCATTAACAAGAGTTATGGCAAAAAATAATTTCCAATTAAAACGTAGCTGCGTAGGATGCTGCGATTCAAATTTTAAACCCGTTATTCTCGAAATCAATATTTTGTCACTTAGTCCGGTCTCACTTAACACCGACCAATTGTTCTTTGACGACCGTCTCTAAAACTTTCTCGTCAACCGGTAGCATATTTATTGGCCCGTGATCCTCTGCACGTGATTTATTTGGAACTTTTGGAACTGGAATTTCGACCGTCTTCTTCCACGCTTCCAGAAAAACACCTTGCCGGAGCGACTCTTGTTAACTCTTACGTCCCCAACCCCCATTTCATTAAAAATATTAAATTTCAAAATAATGGTACTCAGCCGGGTTCCAACCAAACTTGATGCGGTTTTTTTAGAAACGATCACGAATTTGTCTAGTTTTAGGAACCAAGACCATCTTTCCGGAAATGACCGTAGTTCTGGATATATTGCTGGGAGTACTGGGGTTACCCCCCTTTCCGAAAAACGAAAAACTTTCATACCGGTGTTCAAACCCGTCTTGTGACACATAAAACTTCATGATTTTGCAAAACAAATGCATTGGAAAACATTCTGAGGGTTTTGGTCGAATTGGCCACACCCCAGGGTATTCCGGGAACCTGGTTCCTCCGGCAAAAAGGACACTTTTCGATCGGTTATAAAACCCACCTTGCCGCTTGTCAAACTTCATGATTTTGCAATACAAGTACCGTGGAGGACATTTTGAGGGTTTTTTGGTCGAATTGGCCACATCCTGGGGTATTCCGGGAACCTGGTTCATCCGTCAAACGTGTTTTTATCGTGAACACAACCTGAAAATGACTGACGGCGAACATGGACTGGAGAGTGTGCGAGAAGTTTCCCCGTAGCGACCACCAGGCGATTCGTTACCGCATCGGCCAATGGAACCCTGCTGCAGAATGGAGAAGGACGACTGGCAAGCTAAAGTGGAAGACGAAGGTCTTTAATCGTTGATCGTACCATTGTGTTGATCGTGTGTTTACCGCTGAAATACAATTTTTAATTTTTCACTTCAAAACCCCGTTGTATTGCTAAAATTGTGTGTCATCCTTATAAATTGATTATCAAGAAGTGCCTAGTGTTTGGAGTTCACCTTGATGCAGTGGCGTAGCCAAGGGGGGGTTTTGGGGGTTAAAACCCCCTCCAAACCAAAATATTTGTATTAAAGAAAAAAAGTTTGATGCTGACTAGTTTATTAAATATTCAAATAATAATTTTGGAAGTTTATTATCGGTTCATTACATTGAGAATTTAATTTTTTTTAATGAGAATTAGATCTTGTAACTAATATTTAGTCCTATAGTTGATAAATCATGTAAATATCAAGCAAAATAGCTCAATGAAAACGCCTACATAGAAACTGATGAAAAGTTGCGTTTTACGCTTGTCTCTAACAGGTCAGAATCGGGTTTTATATGCATTTGATTTTTTTGGGTTATAACTTATATAAATTGCCCTTAGCTAAGATTGGTAATAAAAAAATTTACACGTTTTTCGCTATTTATGGTGTACATTGAACGGCGCCAAGATTGCATAATTTGGAAACCATCAGCTTTTGGTGGTTTAGTATTTAGCAGCATAATTTTGTTGATTAATTTTTCCAGTTGGATGCATTGCTAATTCCAATCAAATTTATTGTCTTCAGCCAAGTTTTCAAGAATGTTATTGCAAATAGCTTGGTTGAAGATATGGATGCAACCCGTGTTTGTGCATTATAGGCCATATTGCACTACGAATTCCCTTACTAACGGTTATAGGCGGCAACAAAGAATTTGGGAGAAAACCTTGTAGATGACATTTACTATCCTAGTATGCAAAAGTGACTTCAACGCCACCTTGGTCAAATTTAACTTTTTCGTATTTTTAAGTTCACTACGAAAATTCGCTTCTTTCAGTGCAAACGACTTAAAATTAAAATAAAAAATAACCTGTTGAAATGCGAAAAGCAAAGTGGCGAAAGCATGCTTTAACCCGCAGCATGCAAGAATTGAAAATTGATTTCCTGAAAAATATACTCGATGGCATTTACGTCACCTTTGCATACAAGGGCAGTTCAGTAATGTGATTAATCGGTAATTAGTTGCAAAAATCCCGCTTAACACCATTTTTATAGATGGGACATACTACTCCCTACATCCTATACTTCGGTAAAATCTCCTTCTTCCAGATCTTCAAAAGCACCCAGTGGAGTGCTCTAGCCAATTCCTCTACTCTGTGTTTGAGTAGCTCACATGACAGCTCACATGATCATTGCCGTGCGGTTCAACCGTCCTATTTTTTCATGTATCTTAGGTAGATCCGGAATCTGTCGTCGACTGCGCGCTTCGCTATTTAGGTGTTCGTCATAATATACTTATCAATCGTGAGAATTTCTGCACATTATTTATAAGGTGTAGCCTGTGCGATAGCCGGTTTATACAATGCCCCGGCCTATCAGGATGTTTATGTCACCGATGACGAGCTTAACATTCCGCCATAGGCAGCTAACATTCCGCCATAGCTCCAGCTGCGCGTAAAATGCATCTTTCTCGGCTTCGTGAGGTCAGTGCACATTGATAATGCTTTAGTCGAAGAAATGGCCTTTGATTGACATTCTTTCACTGATCGCCTGCCACTTGATCACGCATTGGCGCATTTTGCCCAGCTTTTGTACCGTCGCTCGATCCCCGCATTTCCACACCTTCTGCCCGTCTATCAAAGCTCTTCCAATGCTACGGTTTCGAAGTTGCGAATTTCAGCTCATCCTTTTCTGCTTGATTGTTAGTAAAGTGCTGTTTTTGGGGTCACTCTTTGAACTTGACCTAACCTGTCTCGTAGTCGGCCACCTAACTGACACCTGCGACAGGTATTTAGCTCTGCCTACGGTAGGGTTATAGCGCCCATGCCCGCTCACACCATCCCATTTCGCTATTACTGCAGAACACGGTAGTACCCAGTCGATCGCGGCCTACAGAATAAATGTCATCAATAGACCCGCCAACATTTTTGAAAAATCTAAAATTTTCGCCAGAACCCCCTCCAAACAAAATTTTTGGCTACGCCACTGCCTTGATGTATCGCCCTACTTGCAATTACGAGCGATTAAAAGTCGAGTTTTGTAAACAGCAATTGCAATTCGCATTGTTCTACTGGCTTGTTTTTGGCACCGACAGTAGCAGTTATCAGTTTGCTGCAAATGCAAGGATAAGTTGAATGGTCGTAGCGTTTTTTCCTACATCAACAATGCAATAGAATCGCAGCAGTCTCAACCGTCAGACTTAAATACTCTCTCTGCTCAAGTTCGTCAGCTTTTCAACCTGATTGAAATGCTTAGTAAACAGGTTGAAAATATCACAGTTGAGCGCGCTGTTAGTGGACCACCAAACGATTCCAACTGGCCTAAATTAGGTGTTAAACGGCGCCGCGGCAATAATGGACAACCCGTGCAAGCCTCTGCCGAGCGTGGAACGAAGTCCATTGACTTAAGCGATTTGTCAGTTCCGGTCGTTGTTACTTCACCACCACCACCGAAATTCTGGCTTTACTTGTCCGGTTTCCAACCAATGATAACAGTCGACGATGTTCAAAAAATTGTGGCTTGCTGCTTGGATGTAACCGATGCTGTTGACGTGGTGTGCCTAGTTGCCAAAGGAGCGGACGTTTCAAAAATGTCGTTCATATCGTTCAAAATTGGACTGGATCCTGTCTGGAAGGAACAATCGCTCGATGATTCAACTTGGCCAAGTGGACTTCTGTTCAGGGAATTCGAGGAACAGCCTAAAAACGCGTTTCAGATGGTATGTTTACTCCTTTTATCAACGCAGCAGTGGGGAACCAGCAATCGTAACTGCAGCTTCGAATTCACTCCGCTAACATCCTTCTATATAATCATTCTGCTCCTGAGGTCGGTGATGGCAGAGGGGGCTTCCAGCCTGTTATCCCAGGCCAGTATAATAGTGTTTTTGAACCTGCTGCACCTGATAATTTCTCGCATTTCAGCATCGCTGCTTCAAGCAGTCTCCGGATATACTACCAAAAAGTACGCGGATTAAGGACCAAAATAGATTCATTCTTTCTGGCGATTTCGGAATCTGAGTACGACATAATCGTCCTAACGGAAACCTGGTTGAATGATCAAATCTATTCCGCACAGCTGTTTGGTCATCAATACGCCGTTTTTAGGAATGATCGGTCCCCCTTGAACAGCCGTAAGACTCGTGGCGGAGGCGTTTTGATAGCAGTGTCGTTAAAACTAAACGCTTATATTGATCCCGCAACCATCTCCAATACGCTCGAACAGTTGTGGGTCGTTGTTGATATACCACAAAACGCACTCAGTATCGGTGTTATATATTTGCCCCCGATCAAAGATTTGACGCAGTGAGTATCAATGAACACGTAGAACCTTTTAGTCGATATCATCACGATTTAACCCCCACACTCCTGCTATTCTATTTGGCGACTATAACCAGTCAAATTTTCAGTGGTGTATCTCGGAGGGAGACACACCGTATATTGACCCGCTGGTTTCGCATATACCGGCTGCTTGCGGCGCTCTCCTGGATGGGTTTAATTTGCATGGGCTCACCCAAATTAATTCATTATTGAATCGAAACGAACGCCTGTTGGATTTCGTTCTCGCAAATAATATCGCTGTTCCGGTCACTGCTGTATCGGCACCCATTGAGCCCCAGATTGATCTTGATGCTGATCACCCTGCTCTTAGTGTTGCATTCAATTTGCCTACTCAAATTGTCTATGAAGAGCCTTCCATCTCTAATTCTCTGGACTTTCGTCGAGCCGACTATGCCGCATTGAAAGATACGCTCTTAATCACCAATTGGGATTTTATTGAATCGGCCACCACTATTGATGAAGCAGTGGAATACTTCAGCGCCGCTGTGCAGGATGCTGTTTCCTACGTTGTTCCGCCTAAACTGCCTCCGCAAGAACCACCGTGCTCGAATCCAAGATTACGCTCTCTCAAGCGAGCGCGATCTGCTGCTCTTCGAAAGCATTGCAGTTCCAGGTCGCCATACTTTAAACGACAATTGAACATCACAAGCAACCGGTATCGTCACTACAACCATTTTCTGTACAATCGTCATGTTAAGCGCACCGGTGAGAATCTTCGTCGAAATCCAAAACTCCGAATTTTGTGTTCGGAGAGTGAGAGAGGAGCGCAACCGACGTTTCCAGTAGGTAGAGACTCTTTAAAACGGGAGATGAAGCTTAGAAAGCCAGTTTGCTATAAGTAACTGTGCCGAGAAGTAGACGCCAATCACTGGGGGATGTGTACTGAGTCGTCATGATGAAGATGAGGGCCCGTCGACACCAGCTGCAATATTCCCGGCTAAAGATACTCGTTGAGAGTCTCTTCTCGAAGCACGATTCAACTACCTGGTCACCGACAACGTACGGCGAAGAAGAAGGAGCTAACACAGAAGCGTCGATGTGACTATAATCAAAGAAAACTCCCGGTCCGGATGTAATACTAACCATGACACTACAAGCTGCGATTCTTGCATATCCGGACATGTTCAGGATGCTACTGCGGAAGTTTTGAGACGATGGCAATTTCCTCCGAAATGTGGAAGATACAGAAGCTGATGTTGCTGCCAAAGTCAGGGAAGTCACTGGGCCATCCTGCCTCGTTTAGGCCAATGCCGCAGCGCTGCACAGAAGAATGAGCCAGATCCTGAAGAGCTACTTCCAGAGTAGAGTACTGCTGTACGTGACGAACAAAGGGCAGAAGGCAATGCGAGTCGCAGCGGGCGTTCCTCTGGGCTCCATTCTCGGTTCAACTCTTTGGAACGGGATGGACGATAGGGTTTTAACACTGCGGTTTCCCGGGAAAGTGAAAATCGTGGGTTTCGCAGACGACGTGTCACTAACGGTAATGAGTGAGACACTGGAATAAATGGAGGTGTTGGTGATAGAGAGCTGGAGGAACGGGGTCAAGCTGCAAATAGGTCACCACAAGACGGATGTGATGTTGGTCAGCAACTGCAAAGCGGATATAGATCACCGTCGAAGGGCATGTGATTGTATCGAAGCGTGCACTGAAGCAATTGGGAATGATAATCGACGACTGGTTGAGCTTTAACAACCACGTTGATTACACCTGGGGAATGTTAGTCTATTATCTAGTGTTTCGTCATCGATACCTAGCTGATTGGCTCGGTTTCGGGAGAACTTCTCTCGCCGGGGAACTCTACGTCGAAATAGGTCGTCAGGGACTAGACCGAGTAGTTCGCGAACAAGTCGAGGAGCTGAATGGCTCATCAAGGAAGTAGTGATAAATGGCACAAGAAGAGAACTAAAGGGCTTAAAGGAGTTGCGGCGCTAAATGGCACCGGACACGGAGCCAAAGGGCTCAAGAAGTTGTGGTACTGAAACCAAAGAAGAATCGATATAGGGAGACATTCTTTCGCCGGGGAACTCTCCGTCAGCTTACATTCACCGCCGGGAACTAGACTGAGTAGACCGCGACGAGACCACCAGTCGCGCCGGGGCTGCAGCAAACCGGACGCCCTACTCTACCAGAATCGCCGAACTGACCTCGGCACCTGGCTGGTTGACTCGCTTTTGAACTTCTCTCGCTGGGGAACTCTTCGTAGGAGTAGGCTAGATCCATCATAATAAGCGGGTCGGGTGACTACCCAGACCCGTTCGCAGAGTTGGTTTTTGTACATTTTTTGCTCAGATTGTTTTTGAACATTTATATATATATATATATATATATATATATATATATATATATATATATGTTCGTGCACAACGAAAAATTGTAAAAGCGCGCCACCTATATATCAGAGGCGCATGCGGATCACGAATGGCTCCCTCGTTCATCGAGTTTCATCGATGCCCAAAACCGTGGTAGCCATCATCTGCAACTGGCTCCCGGTGAAGGCATATAAAAAGGGGCGCCGTCCGTGGTCGCGCCTCTTAGTCATCAGCTGTTCGGAAAACGTCAAACCGGCAACAACATCTCAGCGAGTATAGTGTACGGCGAGTGCGCGGATTCACAACGATAAATTAAACAATTAAAATTAGTTGAATTATAATAATGATAGTAGTGAAATAATAGTATTTAGTTAAACATTAAGCAATAAACGTGTGTTAGTGAGTGCATAGTGCATTACTTACCTCAGTGGCTGCGCCGGTCATCATTGTTGGTCCGAAGTTCATACACACCTGAAAGGAGAAGAATATAATTGGACTCACCCGCCACCGTCCCACGACGCTGAATCGGAAAAGCACCTGTAAGTCGTCCTCACTCTTGCGTAGTTTCCTGTGCCTATCGACATTTGGTCCTTCGAGCCGGATAAGCGTCGAACTCCGCTTGTCCGCCATCGTGACACTCGCTGGACGCCGTTCCATCCGCCATTCTCGACGCTTGCTGATCGCCATCGCAGCCAGTTCGTCGTTCTTGCTACCTTTGTTGTATAAAGGACGCCACCAGAGGACAATTGATCTGCTGCTACTGAAGAAAACTGCTGCTATTCTACAAATACAAGGCATTCTAATTGCCTTTATCAGGTAATTAGGGTTTCAACACTCGTACTTTTATCGTTTGAGCTGCGCGGTCTTCTGTTTTACAGACCCAGTTGCTGTATTGGTTCATCTGCTGCAAACAAAAGGCATCTTCGTTGCCGTTCGAGGATCGACAGTTTGCGGAATTTGGCTTGTAAGCTGCTCTGGCCGGCTGCTGCACAGTTTACCCACCAGGTACGGTGACGGAAGGAGGCTGCAGTTAATTTAAATTACAAGGCATTCCCCTATTGCCTTTCACAGGTAATTAGGATTCCAAAAACGTTTACTCTCCCCGTTTGGGCTACGCGGTCTTTGCTTTGCAGATCCATTTCGCCATCACGATGTCCACCGATCGTCGCATCAAAGGATTGAAGCTACGACAAAGGAGCCTGCTGTCGTCATTCAACGCGATCAAGCAGTTTGTTGATAACTACGACGACGACGACGACTGCTGTGCGAACGAAGTACCTGTGCGCCTGGAGAGCATCATCAAGCTCTGGGCGGACCTCAATTCGGTTCAGGCGGAACTGGGGTCGCTCGACGAGGCGAATTTGGACGAACAGCTAAAGCAACGCACGGAGTATGAGTCGGCATACTATCGTTCCAAAGGATTTTTGCTCGCCAAGAATAAAAATAATTCACTTTGCGTATCGAGTTCTCCCTCAACCAATCGTAGCCCTCCGTCGTCATCGCAGGTGCGTTTGCCCGACGTAAAACTTCCCGTCTTTAGTGGGAATCTAGACGGCTGGTTGAACTTTCATGATTTGTTTGTTTCGCTGGTCCACTCGTCGGTAGAACTTTCCAATATTCAAAAGTTCTATTATTTGCGTTCGTCACTGTCGGGCGATGCATTGAAGCTGATACAAACCATTCCACTCAGCGCAAACAATTATGTGGTTGCATGGAATCTACTTGTCGAGCATTTTCAAAACCCTGCGCGACTGAAACAGTCATACGTTGATGCGTTATTTGAGTTCCCTTCGCTCAAAAGAGAGTCTGCTTCAGAATTACATTCGCTGGTGGAGAAATTTGAGGCTAACGTAAAGGTGCTACAACAGTTAGGGGAGAAAGTCCAGTTCTGGGACATTTTGCTAATTCGGATGCTGAGTATTCGCCTTGACCCGACGACGAGAAGGAGCTGGGAGGAATTTACAACGACGAAGGATGCCATCTCGTTCAAGGACCTGACCGCATTCATCCAACGTAAGGTCACCGTGCTGCAGAACATTCAGAGTACTACGGTAGATGTCCCCATTGCCGGCCAAGTAAAGAAGCCTTCTCAACGACCAGTCGCAAGTAACAATGCAGCACAGTTCAACGCAAGGAAGTGCATCGTCTGCAACAACCATCATCCACTCTACCAATGCGCGACGTTTTCCAAGATAAGTTCGGAGGATAAGGAGAAGGAAGTTCGTCGCAATCATCTCTGTCGGAACTGCTTGCGGAGGGGTCATCAAGCTAAGGACTGTTCGTCAACGAGTACCTGCCGCAAGTGTCGGGGCAAGCATCATACTCAGCTTTGTTCCAGTCAACAACCAACCAGCTCAGGTCAGAAGACAACCAACTACACAGATGAAAGGTCTACGCCTGCTGCATCTACCAGCAATCCACCCACTGCATCTGTGTCTGCCACCATCGAGCCTGCCAGCTTCGCTTCCGTTAGTCAAGGACGGAAGGCAATTCTACTTGCTACTGCTGTAGTCATCGTTGTCGACGACAGTGGAAGCGAGCACACAGCACGTGCGTTGCTAGATTCCGGTAGCGAATGCTGTTTCGTTACCGAATCATTCTCCCAGCGAATCAACGCGCAACGGAAGAAGGTCCATCTTCCGATAGCTGGCATCGGTCAAGCGTCGACGCATGCTAGGCACAAATTGTCAACCACAATTCGCTCTCGCACAGGAAGGTATTCGACTAGCTTGGAATTTCTAGTTCTTCCCAAAATTACCATCGATCTGCCGTCGACTTCTGTTGATACTTCGGCCTGGGAGATTCCGCCGAGTATACAGCTAGCTGATCCGTCATTCTGCAGCACCAACCCAATCGATCTCATCTTGGGAGCAGAAATTTTCTTCGACTTGTTCAAGGTCTCTGGTCGAATTCCGCTTGGCGATAACCTTCCGGTACTCGTGAACTCCGTTCTTGGCTGGGTGGTGTCGGGAAGGTCCTCTCATGGTCAACCGATTGCTCCAATCGTCGCAAATGTCGCCACCGTCAACGACGTGCACCGTCTAATGGAAAGGTTTTGGTCCATCGAGGAAGACAACGCCTCTCCGTGCTATTCCGTCGAAGAAGCCGCCTGCGAGGAACACTTCCGTCGCACGGTAACCCGCAACACCGAAGGTCGATACATAGTTCGACTGCCACTGAAGCAGGATGTGTTGTCTAGTCTCGTCGACAACCGTCGTACCGCTCTACGTCGTTTTCACCAGCTAGAAGGTCGTCTAGTTCGCAATCCCAACCTGCATCAACAGTATCGAGTCTTTGTCGAGGAATATCACGCGCTAGGACACATGCAGCGCGTAACGGACTACGAAAATCCTCCGACTCCATGCTACCATCTTCCGCATCACGGTGTAGTGCGCGAAGATAGCACGACGACCAAACTGAGGGTAGTTTTTGACGCGTCGTGCAAAACCCCCAACGGACCATCGCTGAACGACGCGCTTCTGGTTGGACCAACCGTGCAAGAAGACCTGCGATCAATTATAATGCGAGCCCGAACACACCCAGTCATGCTGATCGCCGACATCAAGCAGATGTACCGCCAAGTCCTGGTAGACGAGCAGGACACTCCACTGCAGCGAATTGTTTGGCGAGTTTCCCCCGACACTTCGATGGAAACCTTTGAACTAAAGACCGTAACATACGGCACAGCCAGCGCACCGTACCTTGCAACGAGAGTTCTCCAGAAACTAGCCGACGACGAACGCGACGAGTACCCCGAAGCAGCTAAAGTTCTACGCAAGGATTTCTACGTCGACGATCTGTTTTCTGGTGGACGCAACATAGCAGAAACAACCGCTTTACGCAAGCAGCTCGACGCGCTGTTACTCAAGGGCGGTTTCGAACTCCGCAAATGGGCATCCAATGAAGAAGCAGTACTGGAGGATGTCCCAGCAGAAAATCGTGCTGTACAAGGGTCGGTCGACCTGGACCGAGATCCGTGCATAAAAACGCTTGGACTGCACTGGGAACCGTCCACCGACCAGCTCCGCTACAAAATTCAGCTTCCGACATCGACAACAGACGCACCACTAACGAAACGCATCGCACTATCGTACATCGCTCGTTTGTTTGATCCGCTTGGACTTGTCGGACCTGTCGTAACAACCGCAAAAATATTCATGCAGACTCTTTGGACCTTGAAGGACGACGACGGCAAGATTTGGAGCTGGGACAACGAATTACCATCAGCCATCAAGGAACGCTGGCACGAGTACCAATCGCAACTCCATCGGTTGAACGATTTGCGCATCGACCGTTGTATTCTTCTTTCTAATCCCGTATCAGTCCAGCTGCATTTCTTCTCCGACGCTTCGGAACACGCATACGGCTCGTGTGTCTACGTCCGCTCTACAGACGCCTCTGGAGCAGTTAAAATCTGCCTGCTGACCGCAAAATCGAAGGTAGCACCCCTGAAAAAGCAAAGCATTCCGCGACTCGAGCTCTGCGGTGCCCTTCTGTCTGCTGAACTCTACGAGAAGGTGACGTCATCGCTTCAAATCGCTCCAGAAACGTTCTTTTGGGTCGACTCGACCATCGTGCTGAGTTGGCTAAATTCTTCTCCGTCGACCTGGACAACGTTCGTGGCCAATCGAGTCTCCAAGATTCAGACCGCCACGCAAAACTGCTCTTGGAACCACGTAGCAGGCCAGCAAAACCCAGCAGACCACATTTCCAGAGGAATACCCGCAGAAACCCTTCTACAAAACGATCTTTGGTGGCAAGGATCTCAATGGCTGCAGAGCGACCAACGCGACTGGCCAATTCAACAACAGAACGCTAATCAGCCTCCCGAAGTCCTCATGGAAGCACGAAAAGTACCAGCAGCAGTAACTTCCGCCGCCGTTGAACCCTCATTCGTCGACCAGTTCGTTGAAACATTCTCCAACTTCCAGCATATGGTCCGAGTAGCCGCTTACTGTCGACGATTTCTTCAGAACTGTCGGAAAACTTCTACAGCACGAGCGGAATCAGCACATCTCACAGTCGACGAGCAGAAGGACGCAGAAGCGGTGATCATCAGACTCATCCAACAGCAAAGCTTCAGCAACGAGTACAAGGCCCTCCAACAAGCACAAACTGTATCCGCAAAATCTCGCATCCGTTGGTTTCATCCCTTCATAGGCTCCGATCAACTGATTCGCATTGGCGGCAGGCTGGGAAAGGCAAATCAACAGTATGACAGCAAACATCAGATTCTTCTTCCTTCATCGCATCATTTCTCCATCATACTCGTTCGCTACTACCACGAGAAGCATCTGCACGCAGCACCCCAGCTTCTGCTCAACCTTCTTCGATTACGGTACTGGATCACCGGGGGCAGAAGTCTGGCCAAACGCACAGTTCACAAGTGTGTGATTTGCGTTCGAGCTCGCCCCAAGCTGCTCGAGCAATTCATGGCTGAACTACCCGCCGCTCGAATCACCGCATCTCGACCATTCTCATCGACCGGCGTCGACTATTGGGGACCGATTTCTTTAAAACCACCCCATCGAAGAGCTGCACCTATCAAAGCCTACGTGGCAGTTTTCGTGTGCTTTGCAACGAAAGCTGTGCATCTTGAACTAGTGGGTGACCTGAGCACTGCCAAATTTATTGAAGCGCTTCGCAGATTCGTCTCCCGACGCGGATTGTGCGCCGAAATTTACAGTGACAACGGCCGCAATTTCGTAGGAGCAGCTAACGAACTTCGTCAACTTGTACGTAGCAAACATCACCAGAAAACAGTCGCTCGAGAGTGTGCCAATAACGAAATCCGTTGGCATTTCAACCCCCCTAGAGCATCACATTTTGGCGGCCTTTGGGAGGCCGCAATAGCATCAGCGCAGAAACATTTCGTCCGAGTGCTTGGGACACACACGCTTGCCTACGACTCGATGGAAACACTGCTAGCACAAATCGAGTGCTGCCTCAACTCCCGCCCGCTTGTGCCAATGTCCGACGAATCTACCGACTTGGAAGCACTTACACCAGGACATTTTCTCACTGGAGCTGCGCTGAAGGCTGTCCCGGACATCGATAACACCGAGATTCCCTTCAACCGACTTCGCCAGTGGCAACAGACGCAAAAAATGTACCAGCAATTGTGGAAACGATGGCATTTGGAATATCTGTCAACGCTACAATCCCGTACGAAATGGTGCAATCCTCCTGTGCACATAAAAAAGGACCAGTTGGCAGTCATCAAAGACGAAAATTCCCCGCCGATGAGCTGGCCGACTGGAAGAATCATCGAGCTTTACCCCGGTGACGACGGAACAACGCGTGTCGTCACTCTTCAAACACCCAACGGCCGATATACTCGACCGGTATCCAAAATTTGTCTGCTGCCAGTCTCAACAGCAGCAGAAAACCAATCACCACCCACCACAGCATGATTTTCAACACCTACCTCTTCGATGTAAACATCAGCATCATAGCAATACACTCCCTCATCAGCATCGGTTCGTCAGTACTCACCTGTTCCAGCCAGCAGTACCTGAAATCTAAAACAATTAGGGCCCACAAATTGTTGGGACAAGGTAAGCACCTGTCCAACACTTTAACTTTACAAAAACCCTCTACCGGGTCTTCTGTTTGCAATTTCATACTGCTGACGAACTGTCATCATCCGACCATGGGCGAGCTTCCAAATTTTGTTCACTGCCGATTTCATCAGAAGCTAAAAATCCATCATCTGTGCCGGTGTACAGATTAAACAACACAACACTTCAAATTCATCATTTACATGTCGATCATCGTCGCTACTTATCTGTTCCAGCCAGCAGCACCTAAAATCAAAAATTATTAAGGCCCTCATACTGGTTGGCCAAGTGTCTGAACCTGCGGCTGTGGCCGACTTTATGTGCAGCAGACAATTCATCAAACATCGCACTTCGAATTTCACCCACTTACCTGCCGATACCTACCTGTTCCTGCCACCAGCAACTAAAATATAAAAAATAATGGCCCACGTAATTTTGGGACCAGGTAAGAACCTGTCCAACATTCTAATGTTTAAAAAACCCTCTACCGGGTCTTCTATTTTAATTTATGTTGCTGCTGTCATCAACAAACATCGCTCGAGTGACATTCATCAACACAACAGAAACATCATATTCATAGACATCGTTATTGGCGTGTCAGAAAGATACATATTTCTGACGGGGGCAGTATGTTCGTGCACAACGAAAAATTGTAAAAGCGCGCCACCTATATATCAGAGGCGCATGCGGATCACGAATGGCTCCCTCGTTCATCGAGTTTCATCGATGCCCAAAACCGTGGTAGCCATCATCTGCAACTGGCTCCCGGTGAAGGCATATAAAAAGGGGCGCCGTCCGTGGTCGCGCCTCTTAGTCATCAGCTGTTCGGAAAACGTCAAACCGGCAACAACATCTCAGCGAGTATAGTGTACGGCGAGTGCGCGGATTCACAACGATAAATTAAACAATTAAAATTAGTTGAATTATAATAATGATAGTAGTGAAATAATAGTATTTAGTTAAACATTAAGCAATAAACGTGTGTTAGTGAGTGCATAGTGCATTACTTACCTCAGTGGCTGCGCCGGTCATCATTGTTGGTCCGAAGTTCATACACACCTGAAAGGAGAAGAATATAATTGGACTCACCCGCCACCGTCCCACGACGCTGAATCGGAAAAGCACCTGTAAGTCGTCCTCACTCTTGCGTAGTTTCCTGTGCCTATCGACAATATATATATATATATATATATATATATATATATATATATATATATATATATATATATATATATATATATATATATATATATATATATATATATATATATATATATATATATATATATATATATATATATATATATATATATATATATATATATATATATATATATATATATATATATATATATATATATATATATATATATATATATATATATATATATATATATATATATATATATATATATATATATATATATATATATATATATATATATATATATATATACAGGGTGTTTGGTTCATGGTTAAGAATCTCTCGGGGGGTGATAGACTGCTATATTTGGAGAAAAAAATTGTTCTACACATACCATCAAATCTCAACCGTTACAGAGTTATTGAACTTTTTGTGTAAAAAACTCATTTGTCTTAAAATACCTCTAACTTTAAAAGTATACTTTGTATTTTAAACGTTTTAGTTCCATTCGAAAGGTGAGAAAATTTTGCATTGAGTGATGCCCTCACATGTTTCAGCTAATGAGTTTAAGTAGCATTTACAAAGTAATTTATTGAAAATTAAACAATTTTAAACGATTTTTCGTTCATTTCTTGAAAATTCTAATAGTTAACCTCATCATTTTAATAATTCAGATTGTTAGTCTTGATGAGCTGCTTAATTCGTTCTTTGACATGATACACTAACCTTTTCTTATTTTCATGATTTTGGGTTATTCAACTTGGATATTTTTGTCTCATTTTCACTAGTACCAGCTCTAATTGAAAAATTATGGCACTTATTGTACTTTTTTTTCTTTTTATTCGAAAGCCAGGAAAATTTTACAGTGAAAAATGTATTAATACCTTTCAGTTAAGTTAATTTAGTATTGTTTTAAAAGTTAATTAGTTTAAAGTTAGTGCTATTATTAGCATTTTCGTTAATTTTCTTAAAATAGTAAATAATAAACATCACCATTATTATCATGGAAATAGTGCATCTCAGCAAGTTCTGCAGTTCTTTCTTTGACTCCATTCAATTATCTCTCTTGGTTTAGACGCAAAATCGTTTTTATCACATCGTTTCATATGCAAAAATATCGATTTCGAACCCACTACATTTCTGGCGTGCTCTTGCTGTGTTAACTATTAAATAGCAGCAAAATGAAAAGAGATATAGACAAAATGTCAACTAAAAAGTTATAGAGAACATTAAGGGGCATCGAATGAACAATAGTAACGATAAATTTTGTTGATAAATAATTAGAATAATTAAAAAACTCTCCAAAAAACACAAATTTTGAGTTATTTCTTTAGTAAAAAATAATTTAGTACACTTAACTAAAAGATATTTGTACATACACTGATAGGACATTTTCTCAGCTTTCCAATGAAATCTTGTAAATAACGATATAAAGCATATTTTTTAGATTAGAGTTTTTGAAGCACTTGCAAGTCGGTTACAGGAAAAGTATAGTAATGAAATTACAAAGAAATGAGAAGAGATAGAAATATGACGTCCAAGAACAAATTATGAATCGTCCTAAAACCCAACTTTTGGATAATGGATATTGCTATAATCATACTTCATTATTTCGAGAAAATTAGCAAAAACCTCCTCAAAAACACTAACTTTTAACTACTTTACAGCTAAAAGGTAATTAAAACCAATTACTTAAAAGATATGAGAACACTATTCAATAGGAAATTTTCTCACCTTTCGAATTGAACTGAAATATTTAAAATACAAAGTATACTTTCAAAGTTAGAGGTATTTTAAGACAAATAAGTTTTTTACACAAAAAGTTCAATAACTCTGTAATGGTTGAGATTTGATGGTATGTGTAGAACAATTTTTTTCTCCAAATATAGCAGTCTATCACCCCCCGAGAGATTCTTAACCATGAACCAAACACCCTGTATATATATATACAGGGTGTTTGGTTCATGGTTAAGAATCTCTCGGGGGGTGATAGACTGCCATATTTGGAGAAAAAAATTGTTCTAAACATACCATCAAATCTCAACCGTTACAGAGTTATTGAACTTTTTGTGTAAAAAACTTATTTGTCTTAAAATACCTCTAACTTTAAAAGTATACTTTGTATTTTAAATATTTCAGTTACATTCGAAAGGTGAGAAAATTTCCTATTGAATGGTGTTCTCATATTTTTTAAGTAATTAGTTTTAATTACCTTTTAGCTGTAAAGTAGTTAAAAGTTAGTGTTTTTGAGGAGGTTTTTGTTAATTTTCTCGAAATAATGAAGTATGATTATAACAATATCCATTATCCAAAAGTTGGGTTTTCGGACAATTTATAATTTGTTCTTGAACGTCATATTTCTATCTCTTCTCATTTCTTTGTAATTTAATTACTATACTTTTCCTGTAACCGACTTGCAAGTGCTTAAAAGACTCTAATCTAAAAAATATGATTTATATCGTTATTTACAAGATTTCATTGGAAAGCTGAGAAAATGTCCTATCAGTGTATGTACAAATATCTTTTAGTTAAGTGTACTAAATGATTTTTTTACTAACGAAATAACTCAAAATTTGTGTTTTTTGGAGAGTTTTTTTAATTATTCTAATTATTAATCAACAAAATTTATCGTTACTATTGTTCATTTGATGCCCCTTAATGTTCTCTATAACTTTTTATTTGACACTTTGTCTATATCTCTTTTCATTTTGCTGCTATTTAATAGTTAACACAGCATGAGCTCGCCACAAATGTAGTGGGTTCGAAATCGTTATTTTTGCATATGAAACGATGTGATAAAAACGATTTTGCGTCGAAACCAAAAGAGATAATTGAAAGGAGTCAAAGAAAGAACTGTAGAACTTGCTGAGATGCATTATTTCCATGATAATAATGGTGATGTTTATTATTTACTATTTAAAGAAAATTAACGAAAATGCTAATAATAGCACTAACTTTAAACTAATTTACTTTTTAAAGAATACTAAATTCACTTAACTGAAAGGTATTAATATATTTTTCACTGTAAAATTTTCCTGGCTTTCGAATAAAAAGAAAAAAAGATTAATAAGTGCCATAATTTTTCAATTAGAGCTGGTACTAGTGAAAATGAGATAAAAATATCCAAGTTGAATAACCCTAAATCGTGAAAATAAGAAAAGGTAAGTGTATCATGTCAAAGAACGAATTAAGCAGCTCATCAAGACTAACAATCTGAATTATTAAAATGATGAGGTTAACTATAAGGATTTTCAAGAAATGAACGAAAAATCGTTTAAAATTGTTTAATTTTCAATAAATTAATTTGAAAAGGCTACTTAAACTCATTAGCTGAAACATGTGAGGGCATCACTCAATGCGAAATTTTCTCACCTTTCGAATGGAACTAAAACATTTGAAATACAAAGTATACTTTTAAAGTTAGAGGCATTTTAAGACAAATAAAAGTTCAATAACTCTGTGACGGTTGAGATTTGATGGTATGTGTAGAACAATTTTTTTCTCCAAATATGGCAGTCTATAACCCCCCGAGAGATTCTTAACCATGAACCAAACACCCTGTATATATATATATATATATATATATATATATATATATATATATATATATATATATATATATATATATATATATATATATATATATATATATATATATATATATATATATATATATATATATATATATATATATATATATATATATATATATATATATATATATATATATATATATATATATACAAAAAAATCATAAACGCCCCCCCCCCCTGAAAAATTTTCTTACAACGCCACTGTCTCGAGCTGCATTCACTGCCAACGGTTTTCATTGCCTCGGCAGGTGAAATCTGTTTTGCCACGGAGGATATCGGAGTGCGAAGCATATGAACCGGCGTTCAACAGTCACGATTCTTTCAATGACGTTCGGATCCCGAGCAGAAGAAAATAACTGCGGAATACTAAATTTAGGTATCAATACCAACAACTGTTTACCACAATATGGTATTAATGAGCTCTACATAAGAGGTAAAATACCAAAACAAATAACACAGACATGTTCTACAAATAACTATTTGATAAACGAGTTATTATAATACCTGAATAATAATAAAACATTTTTCAACCTTCCAATAACAAAATTCACTCTATAGAGGTATTCAATAAGGTATTGATTTGGTATTTGCAAAAATCACTGTAGTACATAAATAATACTAAAATAAAGTATCATACCTCATTAAGGTATTAAGCAGGTATTGAAAAATGTTTCTTCAACACCTACTCAATACCTCAATGAGGTATAATAATCAATTAATACTAAGTTTTGGTATGAATACCAAAAAATAGTATGCTCAGATTATTGCCCAGTTATTTTCTCCTGGTCGGGATAGTATGGGTTCCAAACAACAGAATAATATTCCAATTGACGTGGGAGTGTCTTGGAATGCTCGAGTCAAACAAATGGTAGTTAAGCTAAATCGGATAGCGTTTCCGCGTAAACTTGACGATTGAGCATTTACTCGGATTTTAAACCATTCTGTTCAGATCACACCGCGTACTAAAGCTCTCCGGTACACTTTGAAGAAACTCGGTATCGGTTTTATCCAGTATTTGTCGAAAAATTGAGATGAAAAGCGACGTTCTTATGATTTAATTTTGACGTCATTAAAATAGAGAAGTAATATTACTGGGGCGAGATGACTTCCTTGCGGAATGCCACATAGACAGTACTTAATGCTGATTTGGAGTTGCCTTTCATCGAGGTAGTAACGAAACCAGTGCAGAAGTTGATTTTGTCAAAGACCGCGGATAGATGCATGTAAATAACGTCGATTTGCAATTAGTCAACGAATCCGTCGAGTAAATATGATGTGAACGAAGCAGGTTGGTCGTTGTCGATCGCTTAGATATAAAACCATATTGGCGGGATTTTATACCATGGCGAACAGCAGTAAGCACACCACCACCTGATTTTTTGTGACTGTTGAAGGCATTGCGGTCACAGCGGTAGACATCGAATATTGAACTAAACACTTAGCGAGACAGAGTGCGGTTATCGAAACACGTCTCGGTCAAGGCATTGAAAACGTAACAAGAGTCGCGAGCAAATGTTGAATTTAATAAACCTCGATATTGTTGGAGGACGGACCCTTGGTTGACTATGGTGGGAGCTACGAGGCATCCCGAATCAACTGCGCCGCACTTCAAAATACGACGATCGTCGTCGGTGAGAGAAATGGAGCAAAGGGAAAATTACAGGAAGCAAAGATTGCAGCTGTACTTGAAGTGTTCGAAGCAGAGGTATACTTGGCATTTATGATAGTTTGGAAGACCCTTTCACCCATCCCACATACAGGATCGGGATGACTGATGATCGCTGATTGCTCGACTGTGGCGGGTGGATCGAGGGCTTCTATAATGTTAACTACGGTGTGTCCCGACCTACGATGGAACGATGCAGACAGCAGGAACGGAATGGTAGTAGCTTGCGACGAGAGTCAGACGAAGAGCTAGAAGCGTGAAACGGTTCAGTTGTTGTATCGTTACGATTTGTAGAATACTTACCGAGAACGGCGGTTTGGTAGAATTGGAGAAAGACTTTAGGAGTCTTGTTGCTAAAATAAAATATTTTCAAGGTTGAGTCACGCAAAAGCAAATGGACTGCGAAAAGTTTCTACAATAATGTTACCATTACATTATTTTTAATTCGACAGGGTCAAGTAGAACGAAATGAGTTAGTCCACCCGCATTTTCACCATAAAAACATTACTTGGTAAACTGATAAGTAGTTTTTACATGTGTTCTTAATAATGGATTCCATTTATCCTAAATATTACATGAATTTTTAGTGGTTACTTTGCAAGTATGTATCTTGAAAAATCTTGTAACCGAACCTCAATTTTCCTATCGGTCATATTATTGGGAATCTTAATTGCAGCGTATTCACACACAATCACTTGTTTTAAGTGGTTATGTAAACTAAATAATCTCATCAGGGCCAATTTACTGTGCGTAAAAGTACTAAATAAAATAGAACTCGATAAAGGCGACTTCCGCAAGTCGAAGATGAAAATAACCTTTATCAAATGTTCCACATCGAGAATGCTCGGTCTTATGCGAGAGAACCGAAAGTCAATAGAAGTCAATTGCTTCTGTGATTCACTCACTTCGACGGATCACCATGACAAGAATGTAATTCTAACCGTTTTTGTCGTTTGCTTTGTGCTGACTCGGGAGAAAGCAGAAAACACACTGAGATTCGTTATTGTTGCCTATGGTGGTTGAAAATATCAATCTTCTTCAACATTTCCGCACAAATTAGTTCAAGCTAAATGAGATGAAAATTTGTTAAGAATCATCGAAATATATGTGTTTTCTTCAAATTATTTTTGAAAATTTTCGGAGGGAGGGCTTGAGCGGCCAAGCGCTCTGGCAACATTCCTAGGATTCTCCTAATTATACTAACTTGAGGAATATTTATTACGATCTTAAACATATAGCGGACATTTCGCGGGAAGTATTTACCAAAAGCATTTAAGAAATTTCTAATTTTTGCGGTTACTTAGTGTACGTACAGGAATCAGTTCCTCTCATCAATACGATCATTCCATCACCACTCGGTACCCTTCGACAAACCGACATCAACCTGCACAATCTGCCAATTCGCGAACAGCGTATTAAAGCCGAACGCTTTCACCCGTGACGACACGCTGTACTTAGTGCAATCCTCCCACCCATCAGCTAATTGAATATGCGCTCGCGGCGCTCGGCGGTATCCATTCATACGATATACAAGTGATCCATAAATCACCATATTGTGAGCATATTTGCAGGTATTTTCCCCCTTATCCACACATCGGTACCTATCGTAAACACGGTCCAATATTGCTGCTGGAGTTTCAAAGCCATTAAAGCGAAAAACAAGCAACGGGAAGTCTACTAGTATGCGGAGGATCCGTCCACTTTGTTGCTGGCTGGTGGAACTAAACTCACCTGTCTCACTTCGGTCGGCACCCACCCACTGACTACCATTTTCCAGTACGGCACATCGGGTGCGGTTGGTTACCATAGCAGCACGCGAGACAAGACTGTTTAGCAAGTATAGAGCATCCAGACTGGAAAGTTTTAAATTAGCATAGTAATAATAATTATCTTGCTGGAAACGATTTCGAGAGCGCAAAAGCAAAAATAAAATGGCGACTCCTGATGGTTCATTCCTTCAGTCATTTGCCTCGAACTGGTTGCATCGAGTGCAGACAGACATTAGACGATGTTTGTAGTGGGGAACAGCAACCCCGTCGTCGTCGTCAAACGCGATGATCCATCGTCGTTCGAGTGGAAATCAAACAAAACAAAACTGGACAATATATACCTATGTGTGAACGATGGTCTCAGCCAGCACATCGGTGAATGATTACGTATTCCAAGCGCATCATCAAATGGTTGGCCGTTCCGTTCGTTGGTATTTAAAACCCTCCTCCTCTTTCGTGCGAGTGGAGGTACCACTGCGTCAGGCTAGGCTAGTCGACCGCTGCTGGTCCGAAGCGTCTGCGCGTGTGCCGTATGTGGGTAAAACACCTGTTGAATTTTTATTTCGATTTTTTCCCTCCGCTCGGGCGAATACTCGAAGACCATTGGTCAGCGGGAATCGAAGCGGAAAGATCGTCCGACCCACCGAAAACTGTGCGGTATTGCACACATAATTAGCCGCTTGCGTTGTAGATTCCTACGTTTATTGCCAAGAGGGGTTTTTTGGGGGTGTTACGATGTTTACACGTTCAGTTCGTTGTGTGAACCGATCGGCACTCTGGGAGTGAGGAAGTGATTGATTATTTGTTTCACCTTTGGTAATATTCGCTTTTGATTGTCGGTTAAACAAGATTAGTTTGTGATATTTTGAGGCATAGGTTTAATTTGGTGGATCCAATTTATCTTAAAAAGGGTAACCACTTCTGCTAGATTGGAAATTACAATTGATCTTATAACATGATGCATCTTGAGATTATATAATTTATTTTCAAATCAAATCATTCGTTGTACATGGACTCAATTTTTGGCGAGCGCGAAACTATTCGCCAAATTTAGCGAAGCGATCAGCTCTGTTCAATCGCCCGAAACCCCTGTGTGCTATTGAAATTTAACAAAAAAGTTAAGATGAAATTATTTTACACTTTCAAATCTTAATCGGCTTTGTTTTGGTCACACCACGTTTCAAAACAAACAAGAAAACTGAAACCGAAATCAGCATTGTCTAAAACAACAAAGAATTAATTGACTGGTTTTCCATATTCCAATTCACTGACTCCCCCGAACCGAATCGAAACCATAAATTTTAGTTCCACTTTTTCCCCATCCTCCATTCAGTGGATACATCCAATCGGGGTACTTCGCAATTCGACAGGCCAATTTGACGCACGACTAAGCTTGTGGCAGTTCGCCGACCGCTGGCTGACGGGTTGGTGAATTACGCAACGCTTTCACTGCGCTCTAGTTTCAACGCCCGATCTATTCGGAGCAGCTCAGGCAGCGCCACAAATCGCTACCATCAAACCATCAATAAAGTTCCAACACTCGTAGCGCGAAATGAAAAGCGATCACGTCTTCATTCCCTACATCTATCCAAGCCGCCCCATGCCGCGGCCGGCCGAAACGCAGTCTACTAATTGAAATGCGACGATTGATCTATAAAACGAGGCACACATTTCAAACGCAAAGCACAAGCCATGTACTCACGTGAACTCCACCCTCGCGCTCTGCTCGACTAGGTCCGATCTTTACATCCCTAGATCAATCAATCCCGATACCGGACCGTGCCGAGGCGTCACTCCCAACGGGCTTTTGATTGACTTTAATTGACTTTCAAGAGCAGTGTAATTACCACTCTATTTATTTTGACGCCTTTATTTGTGATTACAATAATATTAATTTCTGCATGATCTGCTTCATGCGCACGCCCGGGTCCATTCATCGAATCATATTATTTTTTTTTCGGGGCCATATTCGAACCGCTCTCCCTCGGCGGTGCATACATAAACGCGCGAGCAAGGCCCTGCGAAGAAAATTCAATTGTGATAAATTTAACGCGTTATAAAATGGACGGAGGCCGCCGAGTGACTTCAGCACGGCCGGTTGCCTTTTGAGGATAGGTCGGACTTTGCAATGTTGAAGCTCACCTAAAAAGTGTTGGAGCATGTTGGTACCGAGATTCCATTTTAATAACTACTGCTAAAATTTATTTATAATAAATAGTAGGAAAGAGTATTTATATTTCGCATGAATGTTAATTGATGTATGTCTAATTGGGTACGAACAAGATCCGCAGATTTTAGGTAGTGTAGATCGAAAAGAGCAATTTCAAATCTTCGAAATTTACCGCAAACACGTCGTTTATTTTCATTTACCTAAAACGTTCATTTGACATAGTTTTATGTGGCCAAATTGTGGGAGGCTCAGATATTTTGGTAGATTGCCAGCAATAGTTTTATGACATTAAAGTTAAACAGTCCCATATGTGTTTTTGTCAAAAATTATTTCTCTGGTAGATATATAATAATAGATCACCTAAAAATTATACCGCACGATTTAAACTAACCACTTTGTTTAGAAAATATTATGAAAAATACCAAAACTAGTTTGTCCCATTCATAAGAGTCAATGAAAAAGTATATCTTCAAAAGCATTTTTCTCGGATTGCTGTTTTGCATTATGGGACTTATATGCATTTAAAGGCAGTATATCTTGGGTTAGTTTCGGCAGTGCAGTCAAAGTAACAAATTCGCGCCGATAATATTGCTATCCTCGACCCGTGGTTTAGCCCAAAACAACAAACGTTGGCGAAGATAGTAATATAAACACCTAAAGTTACGCTATTATTCATTGGAATAAAACTAGCAATAATTTATAAAATATGTTAATAACTGGTATGACCCTTTCCCCAAAACATTTTTTGTGATTGCCACAAAGATTACATTAACTGATAGAATATATTTGTAAGTCGCTACGAATTATTTTCGTGCAGACGATTAACGATTTGAAATATACGGATTTTTCACACATTAAATCATTCGTAGTTCGATTGAAACACTTTTATTTATTAATTCGAGTTTAGTAAACTTTAGTAAATACACCAAAATTAGTGCCAGCAAATGTAGAAATTACTAGAGAAGCAGTGGCGTAGTAAGAAAATTTTTCGGTTTGGGATATGAATATTTTTTGTATATTTATGCAATATATGTGTGTATGACTATACGTTTCTTAGAGAGCAGGAAAAAATGCACAAAATCCAACAACTCAGGAAACGTGTTTGGGTAGCCACCCGACCCGCTAATACAACTACTCTTGCACGAAACCTAATTCCTCCCCGACAGTATCTTACGGCATTACTTCGGGAACAGGTTTTTTGTGTGCACAGCCCACACTCCTGTCCAACTACTTAGTAGTTAGTTCTTTCAGTAGAGTTACAGCACTCATCCTCGACACACTACCAGTTTTCGACCATCAACACAACGCACAGTGGCACCTGTTCATACAAAGTTGTGACAAAATTATAAAAATTGGTCTATGTGGCTAAAACTTGCGATTTTAACTAATTTTGGGTCGTTGAATCAATTTCTGCTATCAGTTTTGAAATTCCATATTTCATTTTTTCGACTACTTTTATGCAAACCCATTTGAAGGCGTTGGTCGTTAAATGGTTAATATAGACGTTAATCTTAGTAGCCAATCACATTGGATAGCAGAAATGATTGACAAAACAAGTAAAAACCACTAATTTTGCAGTAATATGATGTTGTTTAGGCAACTAATTTGTAAGGAGATTTATGAGCTACAGGGCGTCTCCATATGCGTATTTTCAAAAACATAGATATACCAACTTCGGCGCAAAAATGCGCAAGATGAGGCCTGTATATCTTGAAACTATACTAAATTTTGAGTCACATTCATGATAAGTGTCCCATGGGAGACCATCTCAAAAATTAGAAGACGTATAAAATAAATTACTGATATGATACAAAAAATTTCAATTGGGTTTTTTTATGTAGAACAAACGTAAATCAGCTTTGCACAAAAATCTCACATCTATAGTTTAGCATATTCAATCTTCTTTCCAATGAACTTAAAATTTCTCCAATCGGCTGTGTAGTTCTTGAGATATCGCTATTTGAAATTCTAAGGTACTAGCAATTCTAATTAATTAAATTGAACAGAAATCCTCGACATCACTTGCTTCAACGACATGTTAAAAATTCATTTTTCATCCGATTATCGTAAAATTTTGAGATACTTTTATTCAAACTGAGAGCAAAATCAAATAAATATTCACAAAAGAATTACAAGACATTGATTTTGGGGGGTTTGTCACTCGTCGTGCCACTGTGCAACGAGGCAATTTCTGTATAGTAGAAGGAAAGCTAGCTGTGGGTCAAGAATTGGTGTTGTTCTCCTACGAGAACAATTTGGGCGGATGGGGGTGGGTGTAGCGTAGTTGATAAATCGAATGCCTTGTACGCAGCGCATCTGGGTTCAATTCCCGACCCCGCACATAGGGTTAGAAATTTTTCATAAGAGATTTTTCTGACTCGAAGAGGCGAAAGAACTTAAGGTTAAAACCTCTATAATCGAAATAAAAAAAATCTGGGCGGCTAACTTTAGACTGTCTAATTTACTGAGCCCTTCGGTTCCCTTGTGCCTCGTTGAGCTTCCTACTTATTCGCGAACTACTCGGTCTAGCCCCTGGCGATGATTCTAGCTTACTCCGACGAAAAGTTCCCCGGCAAGAGAAGTTGAAAAGCGAGCCAACTAGCCAGGTACCGAGGTCAGTTTGCCGATTTCGGTGGAGTAGGGCGTTCGGTTTGCTGGAGCCACGGCGCAACTGGTGGTGTCTCGTAGCGATCTACTCAGTCTAGTTCCCGGCGGTGAATCTGACTGTACGCTGACGGAGAGTTCCCCGGCGAAAGAAGTCCTTCCGATACCGATTCTTCTTTGGTTTCAGTACCACAACTTCTTGAGCTCTTTAGCACCGTGTCCGGTACCATTTTGCACCGCAACTCCTTTAAGCCCTTTCGTTTGTGCCATTTAGCACTACTTCCTTGGAGCCATTCAGCTTCCCGATTTGTTTGCGACCTACTCGGTGAAGTTCCCGACGACGGAGAGTTCCCCGGCGAGAGAAGTGCTCCCAAAACCGAACCAATCAGCTTGGAACCGAGGTCAGTTCGGCGATTCCGGTGAAGCAGGACGTTCGGTTCACTCATCACGGTCTATCCAGTCTAGTCCCCAGCAGCGAATCTAGCTTATTCCTGCGGGGAGTTCCCTGGTGGTGATTGCTCTCCCGCAGCGCCGCACCCCAGGCAAGACCCCCATGTCGCAGTATCGATGACGGAACGCTAGATAACAGACCGACTTTTCGCAGATGTAATCAACGTGGTTGTTAGAGCTCAACCGATCGTCGATGATCACTTCCAATTGTTTCAGTGCACGTGCCCTTCGACGGTGATCTGTATCCGCTGAACCGCTTTGCAGTTGCTGACCAACAACACATCCGTCTTGTGGCGAGCTATTTGCAGCCTGACTCCGTTCATCCAGCTCTCGATCGCGTCTATTGTCTCCGTCACCGACACTTCCACTTCTCCAAGTGTCTCACTCATCACCGTTAGTAACACATCGAAACGATTTTCATTCTCCCGTTGGGCATATAAGGTGAACCTGATAACTTGTGGTTGAGTTGGACCGGCAAGATTAGCAGGCACGAGAAGACATCAAAGCGACTGAGCGTGAAAATATCCGGAAATGGACATAGGGAAACGTTTCAGCTAGCCAACGTACGAACGGTGCGGGAATTAGGCCTTCCAGGTCAAACGTTGGACTATACAGTGCTATCAAATACGTTCGCGCATCTTCAAGGCCTTCCTGTGGACAGTTACACCGATGCAAAGCCCGGCATGATCATCGGACTTGAACATGTAGGCGGTTGTTAACAAGTTTGAAGACCCGTGAAAGCAGCAACAACGAACCAGTAGCAGCTAAGACTCGGCTTGATTAGTGTGTGTACGGGAGAAATAACGGAACTGAAGGCTAAGTTGAGCAAGTGCACGTCCATACTTGCGGAGAGATGAGGAGCAGAGACCTACACGATTCGATGCGAAAGTTCTTCGCTGATGAAGATGCCGCTTCGGTGCAACAGTTGGAATCCGAGGAGGACAAACGAGCACGCAGCATTCTTGAGGCAACTACGGTACGAAAGGGAAGTCGAATGGAGACGGGTTTGCTTTGGCGAAAAGAAAACGTGAACTTCCCGGATAGCTAAAAAATGGCGATCAGCCGTTTGAAAGGTTTGGAGAAACGACTGGCGAAAGATCCCGAGCTGCGTAGGAAAGTCAACGATCAAATTGAGTGCTACGAACAGAAGCAGTATGTCTGCAAAGTATCATCTGCAGAGATGGCAAACGCGAACCCTCGGCTAGTGTGGTACCTCCCGTTAGGGGTGGTGACGAATCCCAAGAAGCCAAACAAAATCCGACTGGTGTGGGATGCGGCCGCGAAGGCTTGTGGAGTTGCTTTCAACGACATGCTTCTCAAGGGCCGGGATCTACTCGTATCGCTAGTAAACGTCTTGTTGCGATTCAGGGAAAACAAGATAGCCGTATGCTCAGATATTCGAGAGATGTTCCTGAGAATTCTTATCCGGGAGGAAGACAAGTGGTCACAGTGCTTCGTATGGCATAACTGTCCATCGGATGAAGTTCAGATATACACAATCAACGTCGCTATGTTCGGGGCAACCAGTTCTCCGTGCACGGCTCAGTTCGTGAAGAACAAAAATGCTCTCGAATACGCGGAATCATACCCCAGCGCGGTAAACGCTATCATCTATAACCATTACGTGGATGATTTCATTGACAGTGTCAACTCGGTAGAGGAAGCAGTACAGCTTGTCCAACAAGTACAGTTTATCCACGCAGCAGCGGGCTTCGAATTCGGCAAAATTATGTCCAACTCGCAGGACGTTCTTGATAGTCTCGGAGAAACTAGTTCGCCAGACAGTAAGTCACTAGTATTGGACAACGAACACACGTATGAGCGCATCTTAGGTGTAGTGTGGGTTCCATCAGCGGATCACTTCACCTTCGACCGATATGGGGTCGTAGACGTTTTGGGCAGTAGCCAAACAGTTCCAACGAAGAGACAGTTGCTACGAATCGTGATGAAGCTGTACGACCCTTTGGGAAAAAAAATAATGCAAGAGATTTGGAGAACGGGAACGAATTGGGACGAGCCCATATCAGAGCAACTGTATGATCTGTAGAGTAGATGGATCGAGCAGTACGAGACGATTGATGAAGTGCAAGTACCGCGTTGCTTCTTTGGGAATTCTACAACGCCAGAGGTGGACGAAATCGAGATTCACGTGTTCACGGATGCTAGCGTAGCGGCATGCGCGTGTGTAGTTTATCTAAGGATGGCACACAGCGGCGGTAGTTGGTGTTCGCTAGTAGCAGCAAAAACTAAAGTCGCACCAATTCGTGCGCTCTAAATCCCGCGCTTGGAGCTACAAGCTCCCATGATAGGTGCGCGCTTGTTGCAAAACGTTTGTTCGGCGCTCACTCTCAACATACATAAACGCTACTTGTGGACGGACTCCAGTACAGTTCTGGCGTGGCTTCGCTCGGACAGTCACCGATATCACCAGTTCGTCTCATTCCGAGTCGGCGAAATTCTTTCACTCACCAGCGTAGATGAGTGGTACCACGTACCTTCGAAGCTCAACGTAGCGGATGATGCCACCAAGTGGAATTCAGGACCATCGTTTGATCCGAATAGTCGCTGGTTTCAAGGCGGGTTCCTACGAAATGCGAAAGACCAGTGGCCAAAGCAATCGAACAAGGTAGATGAAGTTGATGCGTCAATCGAAGAAATACAAATGGTAGCTGTACATCTGACGTCGGAGGAGATCGTAGACATCAAACGCTTTTCAAATTGGTATCATTTAGTTCGAACGATGGCCTACGTTCTTCGGGCGATAAGAAGCTGGAAGCAGATTGGGAATAGTAAACACCGAAGACAAAATCCAGATCAAGAGGATTTCGTGAAGGCAGAAGAAACCCTTTGGCGTCAGGCTCAATCGCAGGCATGCAGCGAAGAGATTCGTCATGGCAGTGTTGACAAACGGAGCTCACTGCGTTCGCTGCTCCCATTTTCCGACGAGCACGGAGTCATGCGGGTACGAGGTCGGATTGGAAACGCGCCGCATATTCCGTTCACGGCAAAGTATTCCGTAGTATTGCTGAGGGAACATCGCATAACTTTTCTTCTTGTGCATTACTACCACCAACGGTTCCTTCACGCCAACGGAGAAACTGTGTACAACGAGCTACGCCAGAAGTTTTACATTCCGAAGCTTCGAACGCTCATACGCAAAGTTGGCAGGAGTTGTCAGTACTGTAAGGTACAGAAAGCTGTTCCAGTGCCGCCGCAGATGGCGCCACTTCCGAAGGAACGCCTAACCCCATTCGTCCGGCCGTTCACGTACGTTGGCGTTGACTACTTGGGGCCCTTCGAAGTCAAAGTCGGCCGCAGTCTGGTGAAAAGATGGATCTGCTTGTTTACCTGTCTTACGGTACGGGCGGTTCATCTGGAGCTAGCACACAGTCTTTCAACATCGTCCTGCAGTATGGCCTTTAGGAGATTCGTGGCCCGACGGGGTGCGCCGCTGGAGGTTTTCTCCGATAATGGCACTAACTTTGTCGGAGCCAATCGGCAGCTGTCGGAAGAAAAACTGAAACTTCAAGAGATCGTCGTAGACTGCGCCAATACATTCACCAACGCGCACACACAGTGGCACTTCAACGTTCCAGCAGCCCCGCACATGGGAGGACCCTGGAAGCGCATAATCAGATCAATAATGGTCGCGATGAAAGCTGTTTCTGATAGTCCACGCCATCCTAGCGACGAAGTATTGGAATCGATCATGCTAGAAGCTGAAGGCATTGTGAACACGCGACCGTTAACCTATGTTCCCCTGGAAGCTGCAGATCAGGAGGCACTCACACCAAACCACTTTCTGCTATATGGCTCGAACGGAGTCAAGCAGCCTGCAAGCGTACCTGTGATGACAGGAAACATTCTTCGGGACAATTGGAAGTTGGCCCTGCACATCGGAAACGAATTCTGGCGAAGGTGGATCCGGGAATATCTCCCAATGTTAACACGGCGGGCGAAATGGTTCGATACAGTGAAGCCCCTGGAACCTGGCGATCTAGTCGTCATAGTCGACGAACATGCGAGGAACCGCTGGGAACGAGGACGCATCCTGGAAACCTTCCCGGATAAGTCCGGACAGGTGAGACGCGCAACAGTACAGACTAATAGAGGTGTTTTCAAGAGACCTGCTGTAAAGCTCGCTGTTCTGGACGTCGTAAGCTGTAACCAGAAGTTGGAGGAAGCCGCTGCGGGACCGGCAATGGTTCACGGGTCGGGAATGTCGCCGATACCCCTTGTTGCGGCGCGTCACTGGTGAACCAAATGTCCTATCCCTCGCTATCCTAACGTCACGACCGGCCAGTGCGAGAACTTTGACAGACGGAATCATCAAAACAACACAATAGGTCAATTAGTCAGCAGAATTGCAGTGATTTAGCTAGTGAAGTGATAAAAGTATTCCCAATTCAGTTCGCACAGTTGCAGTAACCCCAAGAGTTAAATTTGTAGAATTATTAAGTTAGACTTTAATTTCCGTAACAGCCACGCAGTAACCTAAAGAGAGAACAGAAGAATCAAGGTATTATTATAAAACTACACACTTTATATAATAGAAATTATATACTTACCCATATGTACTGCTAAAACCTAACCTAAATTCACCATCGTCATTGTAGAAAAACCTAAAATCAGCAATCCACAGTACAGTAAAATCCTGAAATACTAAAAAACACTGAAAATGTAAGAAACTACCTTTATACTTACCTACAATTGCGACTAATTAAAATTAATAAATTGCAGCCTTTTAGCTGTGCAGTAATCAACTAAAAGAACGGTGTTTGTTCCGACTTCGGGAACAGTTAATGTTCTGGCTGTTTTAGTCGATATTTCTAATTCAAATCAGAGAATCTCTAAATTATGAAATGCAAATGAAATAATATTAGTGAGCTTAACGAAGCAAAATTTATGCTGATTTCGGTTTTAGAACAGAGTCGCCCTAGGTTCGCTCTAATATTTACAAAACTCATACAAAAGTGACAGCTCAGAGCGAACCTAGAGCGACTCGATTCTAAAAACGAAATCAGTATTAGTGTTCTGAATTAATGATGTAAGAAGTTTGATCACGAATATCCTTTTTTGTCCTAACCTCAATTCATTAAGTTTCATTTCAGATAAAAATTCGGATCCCCAAAAAGGGTCCGGGCTCCGGAACACTTGCTCCCGCTAACACCCCCCCCCCCCCCCCCCCACCCTCTCGTCGGGCTTTTCATCAGCACTAATTGTCCATCCATTCACCATATCATAAATAGAACCATTTAGAACCCTGGAAAACAGACAGAGAAAGAATGACACGAACGGAACGATGAGAATGAAGAAACGGTGAAAATTCACATTTATTGGAAACACTGAGGAAAGATATGTCCTCAAGCAAGAATCGAACCTGCGATCTCCCAGTCTCTAGTTGGGTGCGATTAGGGTTCGTCGCGGTTGCGGTAATTACCGCAACCGCGCGGTATTTACCGCACCCGCACCGCAAAAACTGCGGCGCGGTAAGACACTTTTTCCCGCGGATGCGCGGGAATTACCGCAACCGCACTTCAAAAAATAATTGATAAAGTCTGCAGTCTGCATTAAAAAGTGACTTAAAACTATGACTTTTATCATTTGAGAAGGACGCAACTAGATTTATTTTCTGAACGAATGCTTAGCAATGTCATTATTAGGAACATCTCTCTGTCAGAACGTTCGAGTTTTATTTATTACCCTACAACAGAGAAACATGACAAAGATTTAATTGCTCGAATTTCCATAGACTTGACAATGATTTGAAAAGAAATCCGAATATAATCTGTATTCGACCTATCGCTACTTGATTTTTTACATTTTGATCATTCAAATACGATAAAACATACTGTTACTAAGAAATAAAATCTAAAAGCTGTGTCCAATATAATTTGGCACCATTATTTTTACGACATATTTTGGAAACTATTTATTTTATACTTCAAAGAAAAAAAATTTCAAATACATAAAACGCAAAATCCAATCATTGAAAAACAATTTTACTGTCAAATCCAATTACAAAATGCATCATTTCTCCTGATTTTTCTTGGCTATCATGGAATATGAATCGTTTCGATGACATTTTCTCAACTGTGAATTTTAATTGATTTGGAGAACTTAGAGCTGAACTAATGATACTACGACTTAAAAACAATCCAAAGAATGTAATTATCATCATCAAACCAAACGAATTTGGAGGAATTTTTTCGCGTGCCTCCATTGTTCGACCAACTGGGAATATTTTCTACCAAATTAACAAATAATATTTTCAGTTAGGAGTATTTTGTAACTTTTTGAAAGTAAAGCTTTCGAAGTTAGTGTAGGGCATTGCGATTTTTTGTGTTTCTCAAAGTCTCCCTCAAGGCCTTCCTTCATATTGTGACAAGTGTCAAAGTTAGCCCAGATGCCAAATTTTATATTGTTCGGACAGCTTTTGCCTTAATTGAAAATTTATCTCGAAACTTTAACGTAGGGGTTAGGTATTTTTACATAGAATCTGTATACAAAGTTTGAAAGAAATTGGTTAAGCAGTTTTCGAATGGCAGGTAACACCGCAAATCACGTTTTTCCAGAGACGTTCTACAAAAAGCTTCGCCACCGAGTCGTTTGTCGATATTTTTGCATGGAAAAATTACAGCATGTTATTGAAATGATACACTATAATATACAAAAGTTTTGATCAGTTCGCTTCACGCAGTTTTAAAAAAAAAATAGAGAAAAAAAGTTTTTTTTCACGCCAAAACCCTTACCCCTCTTAATGAAACTTGCAAAGTTGAATATTTTCATAAATGTTACATTCTGAGGAGTCCGTCAAAGATATTTTTCGTGTGAATAAGAATAACATTTTACTATAAATGGCTATACAAAATAAATGAATAATTTTTCAGCAAAATTTTTAAAATACATGATTTTTATCGCATTACCGCGCGGTGCGGTGCGGTAAATGCATTGCGGTTACGGTAAGCGGCGCGGTTTTATTATTTTTTTGCGGTTGCGGTGCGGACTATCCATTTATCGCCCACATCCGCACCGCGACGAACCCTAGGTGCGATAACCACTCCGCCATCGAGGAACTGTGATGATGCATATTCCCAACAGTATCGTGATCACCGCCGCAGTCTCCAATACGTCCTAATTGACCCATCGACCCCCAATGTCTCCTCTACCTCTCATCGATCGGGCCAAATTTCTCCCGTTATCTATTTTTAGGTCCAGTGGACTGCGCTCAGACTTGAGATATTTATCACTGAAAATCCTTGAAAAAAGAAAAAAACAAAGACTCACGTCCAAACAAGGAATACATTTAGAACGCTCTGTATTGATGATGAGCAACGTAAAACGCGATTTAACTGAAAATTTAGAAAGCAAAGCGGCCATCAATTAAGAAATAATTTAAATTATTTTTATGGATGACATCAGCGGGCTATCGAATAACAGCTACTGCAGGTTCCTAAAGCCACACATAAAACTACTCCATTATTGATATAGAGTATGGTGCGCCAGCTAGAAGTTCTTTGTAACTCCATTCTCTGTCTGACAGAAGGTTCACGCAGTTAACGATCCCACCACATGATCAGTCGATTATGTGAATGTTTTTTTACGGCTCGTTCCTTCTACGACATCAGCTTTTAGATCAAAGTCGTAAAACCTGTGCTAAATGCTTGAAAAAGCATCAAAAGAAAAATAGCAGATATCTCTTACCAAACAAGATCAAACAAGGCGGGATACAACATAGTTTCGGGGTGCGATGATAAGTAGTTAAGGAGCTCGTTTAGGATAACCATTAACGTCCTATCATTAGCAGCCAATCAGCGGGGTGTGGAAGAAAACAAAACTGGCAAAAATCGAAAGTACCTAACTAAAGCTGGTGACCATCACGGTAGGAGTGGAACCTGTTTGAGCACCCGTCCACCTTTGGTTCACCTCGAAGATCCGCGGAGATCTGTAACAACAGTCTAAGAAGAAACGGTGTTCTTATCTAATGCATCGATACATTTGACATTTCAGCTGTTTGCGATGGCTACCCAACCACACCCATTTCCTGCTAAGACAACAACTAGGGCCGCTCTCGATTCACTATGCCGGTCGATGCAACTGAAAGTGCATGTAATTTCCCTATATTTCATCATTTATGTCATAATCCGCAAGCCGCACCGGTGCACATATTTTAGGAGCGCGTGCGATCTCCGCACATGCCTGGCCAATGCCACTAGCCGCCTGCACTGTCTGCCTGCTGTGACGAGAGACGCAACGTCGCTGGATGTACCCGGGCAAAGGTGGTGAAGGTGGTTCTGCTCACGCGCATAAAAATCAGTGTAAAAATCATACTAATACTACTCATTTCACGCTTGTGCCTCGCGGTCCAACCGCGATAGACATTTGCCGCAATGTGGTCAGATTTGTTGTATTGTCAGCATTTTAACATTTGTTCCAACATACCGAACACGGTAGAAAGCTAGCAACTCTGCCTGCCTGGTATCTGATTAGAGTTGCGAAATATTGAGTTTTTACTTTTCCGTTTCGAGCCACCAGTGGCCCGACCCGACGATTAAGGGTAGGAAATGGCGCAAATAGAAAAGAAAAAAGCGAAAGAGATGAAGGCTATAAAGTTTTAATTTTCCATCGCCTCGAGTTCCTTGCGGCAGAGTTCTGTCGTGCGGTTGTTCGAGGAATGCATGTCATTCGGCGGGCGTCCTTCTAGGTTTGGTTACCCAGGTCGGTACCCAGTGCATCTATTACACCCAGACGGAGAGTGGCTGATGTTCTGCGTCCCGTTGTGGCCCGAGACGAGCGTGAAGAGTGTGTAACTTTTTAACGGTTTTGTGCACGGCCGTAGGAAAAACACGCTCGGGATTCAAGGGAGCTGTCTAACGGCTGGTGGGAGGCTATTTAAAATATTTCCGCGCGCGCGAGCTAATGACACCATTATTGTTGGATTGGAGCGCTGTAACGAACGAGTGTGCAGTTGCTTCGAGGCGGCACACTCTGGTGCAGAACTGGAGCGAATGATGAGCTTCCCGAGATATGTGGGCCTTGAAATTATTTCAGCTATTTGCCGGTTATGTAGGTCAAATAGTTAACACTATAGTAATGATGGTAATACGTAACGTAATGGAATCGAAATGGGATTTTGAGCTCAGTTTAATCTTAGCGATTTCCTAGGCATTTCACCGCCCATTCCAACTGTCTGATGGAATTCGCACAAGTTGCATTATAATTTATGTAATCGCTATTTAATTTATGTACCTATCAAAGCATTTGCATACCACTTCTTTTTTCGTTAAGTCGCCCTGACTGGAAAACCTGCCTATATCATATTGGACTGGTAACGCATGCACCGACAGCTCTCTCACTTTAATAGCGATCGGTATGTTAATAAATTTAAATTTTATTTATTTGATGCTATCAAGCCACACTTGGGTGCGGATTGCATTTGTCGAATACTACTCGGCGGTGGTGGCTGCTGCTGTTGTTGTTAGTGATGGTGATGCTTTTGCAGCTATTTCTGCGCAAGTGGCTGATCAATGGCCGGGCACACGCCTTTCGAAGGAGGAATAGAAGTTTTTTACCATGTTTTCTGACTCATTTTCAAAGCTTTTTTTCACAAAAAGGGGAGGGCAGCATATATTGATGTTTTCATATATTACAAAACATGCTTTAATTTCGAATAATAATTTCTAGCGGCTCATTAGAAATATAAGGATTAGTGCTCGTACATTCATCTCAAAGGAAAGTACCATAAAGTGTTTTAAACGTTTTGTGCCCACCAGGATAACCGAGTATCTTTTCTGATTACAATTTATGAAAATTCAAATATTATTTTCACAAGTAAGAGATTAATACTACGTGATAGAAAAATTTTTTTTTGCGGATTTTTGTAAAAAGTTAAAAAACATTAAAGTTAAAGCTTACCCTATTTATACGGTTCTAGAGTTCCACGCACCAAACCTTCTTACCTTCATTGCAACTGCAGGACCGGCGGATATTTTTTCCCCGAGTGAGTAGTAAGATTCGAAGTGATTTCTTCTCGTACTGACGAAAGTTCAGATGGCGTGTGTAAGTGAAAATGAAAATTCTCTGATAATATCTGGTGGCTATTTGGAAACACCATTTGTTAACAGGGCTGTTTGTCCGACGGCTCAGCGAAAATGTGTTTGTTGAATATTACACCCAAAATCCAACAAGCATGTTTCTATTACTTTTGGGTAAGATTCTATTGCTTTTTTCGTAACAGACCACACAATTGCGCATTGCGGTATTAAACTCATATTACCGCAAGGTAGTAAACAGTGGAATGACGATGTAGGATGATTCGGTCGATTTCTATAATAGTATTAGTATCGAGTGAAACCAGCCGGAGTTCTGATGGATTTCTACCCAGATTCAGACCGAAATCTGCACCATTTTTTTTGGATTTTTTATGGGGTAACTTGGATAGTGAAAGGAAAATTTTAGGCAGCTCCCGATCTGGACCAGTTCCCAAATTTGGAACTCCCGGATCTGGATTAGTACCCGATCCGGACCAGTTTCCGGATCCGGACAAGTTCCCGAATCTGGACCAATACCCGGTAATGGACCAGTCCCTAGATCTAGCCCTTCCTCTTTTCCACTTACCAGGTCAGGACTTGAACCAGGCCTACATTTTGTGCTTAGATCCAGACAAGAGTCTGAATCCGGACTCTCGGATCGGATACGTGAATCCAAACTATATGTCTTGCTTTCCGTACATGACGGGAAGGACTGTTAATGTTTTGTGCAGTCGCTACCTTGCTGTTGACGTTCGTGATAGAAAAAAAATCAATTTGACTACGACCGAAATACCCCACCACTGTTCTGCTTTTTGCTGACTGTGCTTTGAAGCTAGCTGAGTGTGAGCCGATGGGTATCTCCGGCGACCGACATCCTTTCAGGCTTAGTGGAGGTCGATTTGAATATTTCTCCGATAGCAAAAATAATACCAATAAGTCTCATTTTCGATACAAATTATATCTAATGCAACCGGCACCCGGATGGTTTACTTTCGGACCAAAGACAAGCCATTTAACGTCATCGATAAATCGCGTGATCTAACTAAATAACACTCGACCGTGTGCGAAAAAGTATTTTGTCTGCGTACCCGCCCGGGAAGTAGAGATTGATAGTGTAGTCTACGAGAAGGGCCTTGATTGCGAAATAGGGGGTGGCTCCTTCCAGATCCCTATGCTTCAATCAGTGTCAATTCTGATATGCAAGCATTGTGTTCAGTAAAAGTCGAGGGTATTAGAAAACTTATTTTCCATCAGCCTCATTTCAAGCCTTTCGCCTTTTTTCTTCCAAACTTTGTACTTTTGAACGGGGCTCGTCTACTTGTTCGCCTTTTTGTAACCCGGGGCATGGAAAGTCCACATGGGACATCCAAAACATTAAGTGTCTCTATATTTCAGTCATATTATTTTTCTAGGTTTACTTCCGATGTCGATCTTCCTCAATTTTAGCTTTATTCTCCATGGCCGAAAACAATATTGAGGAGTTTTGGGGATCAAAGCTATTATTTCAATCGGATTAGCATTTGCTCGGTACCAGGTATTGAAGTTGTCGCTTGTTAAATCCGAATCATAAAGATCATAAATCATAAGACAAAGATTTATTGATATTCTTTCCATCTACATCGCACCTCAACTGGTTCGAGAAGATTTCAACTCCCACGGCATGTCTTCAGGCTGATAACCGATCTATGTTACTGCATTTTTGCGACAATTTCAGTATGACCATCTTGAATACAGTGAAAATGACATGAATGCCTACCAGCGCGGCCAAGTGCGTTAGATTTATCGTTGTACTCTACCTCATTAGTGTGATTGAAAGAGCTACGCGTCCACTATATCCGAAACAATCGAATCAAAATGAGAAATTCCTCCGGTGGCAATGTGCAACGTTTTAACTGGCTTGTTTTTCTACACTAAGATTAAAGGTCAGACAAAACGAATACCTGGCGCGAACAATCGTGGACGATTTCCCACTCCGTTGGGGGCAGAGAGTGCTCAGAATTGTAGACGAAAAGGTCCTATGAGAACTTTTTAAACATCAGATCGCCCAATTTTTTCCGAACATACGCGACGTTAGAAACGCAAATAAAAAACTTGATGCAAACTGAAAAACACGGTTATTGGCACCGATTCGTCAACGGATCAACGAAAGAAACTATATTTCGTTTAGCAGCTGGGTCCTACGTCGTGTACTCGATTCGACATTTGAATACACGGAACTAAGAATTCTTTATCGGCGACAACACCATTCCACGTAAATTCACATTCAAATGATAGACGTTTCGCGATGAAATTTTAATAATGTATATAAACGTAAAAATTGTTCTTCAAACACACAAATTTATCTGGCCGAAAAGATACTCGCGCTAAGCATTTTCCCCACAAAACATATGGTTTTATATTTACCTACGACCATGTCTACATCGTTACAGTTCCAAGTAGGCGCTTCGATCGATGCAGCATGAAAAGCACTCCTAATTTTCCCGGAGAGAATATGGGCGATCCTAGATTATTTATATTGAAAACGTTCCGGAGTGCCTGATACAAATATTAGTTTGAGTTCATTTGCATTGATTCTATTCCGGGTAATAAGAAAAGTGACACTTAGATTAGAATGGTAATGAGAAGGCGGACACTTAGGCATTAGAAGGTAATATTTGTGAAACATTGCGCAGTTTTAACGAATTTTTCAGTTAGATTTAGAGTTAGAGAATGCTAGGAAATTGACAAATTTTGTGGGATAATGGAAGTTTAGGAATACCAAAGGCATCAATAAACCTTGGTTAAAAAGACAGAGCGTTCTCTGCGCTTACGGTGACGGCTATCGTGACATTAAACATGTTGTCTGGTCGTGCGCCTAGTGTTCTACACACAAAAAAAAACTAAATTTTACCGTTGAGGTATTTCTAAACTTACCACAATCTAACAAACCGTAATTGACGAAATATAACCGTGTTCTATTTAATTTTACATGAAAGATGTACTTTCCAAGCGCAGTGCCATAAAATTACACATTTTAAACAAACGCCATAAGTGGAGTAAAGTTACGTGACTCGCAAAATTCAACATGTTAAATTAAAATCAAACGTAAAACTATTTCATTTTTGGTGCTCGTATAGTCATGGTCAAGAGACGTAAATTTACACGATTTTTTCTAGTTGTGTAGTGCCAGATCTGCGTTAAACGAATCCTTTCGGCCTGGTTCTAGTCCGAGATATGCTGGCTATCCTCTAAATTTATTTACATCTACTCTTTTGGTTGACTTACCAACAGGTACCTGTAAATGTGATCCCAAGAGTTCCAAGCGGATCCTAGGAGGCCAGTTGGCGATCCGGTTCATGATGTCCTGATAGTGATCTTCCGTTTGCCACAAAGCTACAAGTTTAATTTCTTTTTTGCCTTGTCATTTTTCTCTGATTGTTCTCTGATATGGTCTCTGCTACTGATGTTGGGATCAATAATCTTTTGCCTTCCTTATACAAAGTCTACTGATTGTCTAGTGATTGTTTCTCCTTGCTTCAATTTTTAATCAAATGATTATTCATGTTAAAAAACTACAAATTGTTTATATTGTCCTTAAAAATATCTTTGTTATGCGTTTCTGATCGGGTCAGGTTTTGATTTGTTCCAGACTTTCCAGTGGGTAATTCCCCCCTCAGTAATTTTCGAGTGGGTAGTACTACCCATACTACCCACGCATTTGGACAATGAAAAAAGTGCCAGTTTATGCATGTTGGTTTGCACCTTTCTTTCTTATACGTAGTTGAAGCTGGTGTAAAAAAGAGTAAAAATCTTCAATAACTTTGAAACGAATGAGTATTTTTACATACAGTCTTCAACAATATTATGTAGTTTTAATATTTGTCTTGAACATAGTTTGCACAAAAAGTCACAATGAAATAAGTAATATTGTAAAAACTACATTTAAGGTGGTTGCCATAGAAAACGCCTTATGAATCGATAACCTTTAGTCCTACAAGCTCAAGTTCTTCAACAAAATTATTCGCTATGAGCATTTTTAAAACTATGCTGAAGACGCCAACTGTCTACCTCATCAGATTAAAAGTTAATTTATTTTAAATCGATCATAGTAAGCCATCCCTAATTTCAATTATTATCAGATTGTGGGGAATATTTATACGAACAATTCCTCCAAAGACACCCTGTGAATATATTGGACGGTTTGGCCTCTGGTGAATTAAGTTCAAGTTTTTGGCGTTTCCGACCACTGTACGCTGGAGGTCAAATTGAAGGTGTGAATACGGAAGCTCAAGGGACACGATATATCCTTTGAGTTCGGAACCCAGTCCAAGTTGCCAAACTGATGGAAATTGCCAAGCTCATTGGCGGTACAGACGGCTGACTGATGTTGTGGTTGAATCCCACACGAATCTGAACGTAAACAGATACGTAACTTCCTGTTACAATCTGATTCACCTTGAAGAGGAGGAGGTTTCACAAGAAATGATTCTTGTACAGCTAATTACAGGTAAGGAAGTCGAGAAAATACGCCACCGCTAATCTTGACCTTCTGCAAGACTGCATACCCGGAATACATGAAGATCGGTTTACTTCGCGTCCCTACTCGCCCGTACTATCCAAACCCGATGCTCTGTCATGGCTGCTTTAAATACGGCCATACGCGTGTTCGCTGTCCTGGCCCGCAACGTTGTTTTAACTGTTCTGGAGAACATCAAGGCGAAGAACAATGTCGAGCAGCCCGACCAACAAACCACCCTTGTAATGTCCAAATTACAAAAAGGAAGCAAAGGTTATCAAAATAAAAATCCGCGACAATTTGACATTCCCGGAAGCGCGCAAACCAGCTGAACAGCAAAATCAAGGAAGTTGCGCCCATGCTGCAGAGAAATCAAATGAGATATTAAATAAATTGAAAGAGCTGGAGCTGACAATGGAGAAGGCTGAGCAGATCGTTAAACTTCTGGCAGAGAACAAACGCAAGAACGAGAAAATTGAGCAAACGATGATGTACATCAAACAACAGTCCGCCAGCCAAGAAAAACCGCAGCACTGCAAAGAACAGGAGCAAACGAACCAGACAGCCGGGCCAATTACGAGATCCAGAAACAACTCACTAGCGACTACTGACACTGAAAAACTTCGAAGAATTACGGGCAGCAGCGAGAAAATCTATCCATGACGCCAAAGAAATATCATGGGAAGACTTCGTCGCGAAGATATCACCAAGTTCAACTACGTCGGAGATATGGCAGACAGTGAACACGTTGAGAGGGAAACGTCAGCATTGCCCAACTGTCATTAAACGGTCCAGTAGCTACACGGATAAGCCAGAAGAAATAACTGAAGAACTGGCACAACACTACAACGAAAGATCCGCAACTTCCAGCTATTCGTCATTCTTCCTATACCAACTTGTCTACTAACGAAGGTGACTGTGATGAACCTCAGGAAGGAACATTTTCTTCTGTGCCTAGAAGCAATAGAAAAAGGAGGAACATTTCCTCTCACAAGCTTCGTTGCACAGGCCAGAAGGTGTCTCTTCAAGGCCCCTCAAAAAAACTACTCAAGGAAGTATGATGCAAAACCGAAGCATGTCGCTTCCGGTCTCAGAAACCTAAGTTCAGAAAATCAGAAAAAAAGTTCTAAGCACTTCCGGAGACATAAAAAACCCCAAGTGTCCCTACACCTTAGCCGGAGAAAGAAACTAGCGCTGGCTTTACAAATTTCTCTAACATAGTGGACCGTATTTTTACAGCACAAAATATTTCTGAAAAAAACATTCCTGATGCAGTTCACTGCGAAATGGCCCCTCCTTTTAGCGATTGTATCCTTCGATGACTAATTCATCGAATCAATTCTACCGTGGAATTGCTTAAGCGTTATCCCAATAATAGATTCTGTAAGGATGTTAATAAATAATTTGAAATGCGATGCATTTGCATTATCCAGGAAATAGACCTCTACTTCCACGATTTTAATACTATTCGCCTGGATCGAGAAGACTCTTACGGAGCAATACTTTTGGGGATCAAAAAGTGCTATTCTTTCAACCGAATCGACCTCCACTCGACACCAGGCACAGAAGTTATCGCTTGCCAAATCAGAATTAAAGACAAAGACCTTTACACCTACATCCCGCCTAGAGCCTCAGTTAGTTTGACGGCTTGGCTATATTGCGGAACTCCTCCCCACGCCGAGCCTAGTTTTAGGTGATTTCAACTCTCACGGTACGGCATGGGGTTGTGTTCATAACGATAATCGATGTACCTCACTCCATGAGCTTTGTGACAACTTCAATATGACTTCAATTAGACCTGTCCCTCTGCTCGGCATCTCTGCCGTTAGATTACATGATTACATGATTACATGATTTCTACGGCAGCGACCATCTGCCAATCGTAATTAATATTGCTAACGGTTCAGGGCCACCGAATACAATCAATGTTTCGTATGACCTCACACGAAATATTGATTGGATTCCGCGATATCCGGAAAAGTAGGATCGATACAAGAGCTTCCTCCGGAGCAAGAGAACGAGTTGCTGGCTGATTGGATTCTCGATACCGCGATTCAAGCTCAGACTAAACGCGTATCAGACGCGAACTCTCGCGGGCGTCCTCCCAATCAATGGTGGGACAAAGAGTGCTCAGACGTGTACGCGGAGAAGGTCACCGCGTATAAGACCTTCCGGGACGACGGGCTGCCATATAGCTACCCACAGTCCGCAATGGCGGAAACGCGCATAAAGAGTTTGATGAATGCCATAAAACGTAGCTACTGGCACCGGTTCGTTGACGAGAAACATCGATGAGGACTCCTTGGGGCATGGACCGAAACCGAAACACTACTAACGAGAACGTGGTATATTCAAACCGTTGAATATTCGATTTTTCCAAGAAGGTTTGTCCAATTTCCGCCCCGGCATAGAAGATCTACTGCGCCGCGTCCACTCACGATAGTGCGAACGAAACATCGTTTTCGATGGAGGAGTTCTCACTTGCTCTCTTATCATGTACCAATAAAGGCCCAGGGCTGTCTGTCTATCGAATTTAACTTATCAATTAATCTGCCGGACTCTGCCAAGAGACGCTTGTTGAATTTATTTAATAAGTTTCTTGAGAGTAACATTGTCCCTCATGATTGGAGGTAACAGAAGGTCATTGCCATAAAAAAACAGAAAAACTGGCCTCCGATCACAACTCGTATCGACAGATTGTAACGCTGTCCTGTATCAGTTTACTTGGATATTAAGGGGTTTTTGATTCAGTTTCTATCAAAATTCTTTCTGAGAAGCTGAGTTTTCCTCCAGGAGACCTGATCAGGCTCTACCTAACAACGATATAGTTTCTGTTTCCGCTCCGCTGCGAACATACATTTCATCAAACTGGAGCGAACATACATTTCATCAATAAACGTGCCTTAGCAAATAAACGAATTGAATAAAAAAGTAGTATGTAAATTTATATAAACGTATTTGGGAAGTCAGGAAACATAAATATTTCTTCTAATAGTGAGATCTAATCAATCTGATACTATTCATCAAATATACTACTTCAATTTGATCAATCAAATGCCATGGTCTGTTGATATAAGTTCCATAAATATGTCGTTATTTGTTCAAGTTCTGATCTGAAATTATTCTCAGTATTAGCAGAAGCGATGAATTTTATTAACCTAGTTGTGGCTCAAAGCTCGTTTTAAATCAAGTGAAAAAGTTATCCGAAAAACGTGCCAAAACAAAATTTTAAGAAGGAACCCAAACCAATTGATACCGAAAATCCTTTCTTATCGAGATTCGAGCAAATGACAGCTTCCTTGCGTTTTTTGAATCACTAGCCAATTGATTGAGCATATGAAAAAACAACACGTATATAAATGATTTCAGAATGGTTCAATCTTACTATTAGGTGAATTTAATCGATTTTTTGGCGCCACGTCGAATAGATGCAAAAAATTATTCTGGAAAATTCCTTTGAAGACAACAAGTCTCTGCGATGAACATAAAGTTAAAGGTATTTTGGTACAACATTAGTTTAAATTTCAGGATTTTTCAATCCGAACCTATTACTATTTTTATCAATGAAGTAAATGAATATAAATCAGTTTTTTTCGAAAGAGGTATTCAAATATTTCTTCAATCGCTACCCACTAATAGACTACCTCTCTAGTCTACACATGGCTAACAACCGAACGACACCTGGCATTGTCGGAAGCGATCTTCATTGCATTCAGCATGGCTACCGCCAGCCATCGGATCCATAGACAGCATTGGTTTCTATTATTACCATAAGAAACACCCATCCATACCGCCTATTATGATCTAGAGAGACCTCGTTGAAGCAACACGAAACTACTGCTGCGGAGGAGATTCTAATAAAGAGTAAAATATACTACCCGTTAAAAAATGAGAAAGCTCGGCGCGACTCGACCAAACATAAATCTACGTGTCAAAATTGGAATGATAAATAATTTATCAATAATAATGAATTTGTTTAACCGCAGTCGGATGAATGAACGAGGTGAGGCTGACATTGGCTCTATGTGCTCCGTTCGAACGCTAAATAAGTTAAAGATTGAACACCCAGGTTAAGGTACAAGGTCGAAGGGAGAGCCAAACGATGAAGATGATGTTTTTCAATGTCTCGATAGTTGAACCGGGGCGGAGACATGGTCCGATTCAGGGCATCAATTAATTATATTTCTGACCATTGGTAACTGGGTGACTGTGGAATTTACGTATGAAAATAGAGTGCAACAAGTAATATAGCATTTGATAGTCAGGAAATGATCACCACGTCACGTTTTGAGTTCATTAGATAAATTAACCTGACGGTGATGTATTCAGATAGTTGACTTTTATTGAATGACACAAAGAATAAAACTCTTCGATCGATAGAATCTTGGAGACATTCAAGTACTTTTCTTCCATACACTACGCTCCTTGCATCATAAAGTCTATGGCTATTTTGACTAGCAGTCGAAACGCAATTTGAATAATGACTACCGGATCAAACGTACAGTCCACCCAGGAACATCTATCAAATGAATAAAATTTATGTATTGCATCCTCCTTCCCCAGTCCTGGAACCGAAAGTCCGAAGTATTTTCCATTTAAATTACTTCCTGATGCCAATTTCTACGATCGATTTTCCGTGCGATTGTTTTTGCTTTTGTTCGCCTTGGCTCACGGACCTCATTCATCAGTCAGCCGGTCGTCGTCGTCGTCGTCGCCGTTGCCGCCACCCTCGTCGTCGACACCGAATGCACTTACTCCGCATATGTGATTTCTGTTTTCTAATCACAACGCTGGCAAACTACACCATCAGCATCCGATGATGTTGCGGCGGGGGGGAGGGGCGGGTAGATGGCAAACGAAACACTCTTACATACCTTCATCCGTGGTTCAGCAATAGCGGAGCATCCAACTTTCACGTACTATGCAGATGAACAACCGGCAAAAATGTAGATTTATGTTGCTCGACTTTTTGCGCTCCTTAGCTCTCTTCCGGGACTCTCGGTTCCCCCTTTGGTCGCCTGATCGTTGGCACCTTGTTGGGACCAAGGCAAATGCGCCATCTCATCTATGCGGACCTCTACCGCGCACCACCGCAGCACCGAAATGCAAGATGAGAGAGATGTTTTTGTCACGCATCAAACGTCACGGAAAAAATGGCTTTTACCAGCTTGCGTCGTCGTGGGCTCTGACGGCCAATCGGAGAGAGATTTTCGTTTGATTACTGTTGACATGCATAATTTATCTGCATTTGACTTTCCGCCGTGCGCAATATTTTCGTTTCGCAGTGAAAATTTCCATGCGGATGGATTTTTCCGATCTGATTGAGACGTTACAATTTTCGTGATCCCACACTCTACTGCCGGCTGTCGTTTCGGTGCCAATGGACTTGCCAAACCCCGCCGCAACTAAGCAACTAACTAACTAGCAGCCGGCCACGTCGACCGACGGATGGCTGTGAAACTGAAACATTGGTTGCAAGCATACATATAAGCGATCGGCATCGCCAGGTGAAAGATGGTAATGTTGCCATCGATGTTTGCCCCAAAGGCTACAACGCAAGGTAGTTAGTTCGGGATTAGGTTTGTTGTTACGCTTTAAATGGAACTGTCGGAAATGTGTGTCAGTTCGAATCGATTCGGTCAAAACACAGCGATATGTACTAGAGTGCAAACATCGTTCGATCGCTCCGGGAGATTGCTGAACATCTGAATTTATGCGCGGGTGAATAGTCCAACCGCATAAAGACGTGAAGTAGCGTTGAAGGTAAATCAGCCTATGTGTCATCATATTTTGCATGGCGGAACTAGATCTACATGTATTCACTTTCATTTCTATAATTTATTCTACTCGAGTTTTGGGGGATTTTAGTGGAATGCTTGATAAGCAATCTAAGGAGTTTCGCTAAACCGTAATGATCCTGTCCTGATTCAGGGCCGGCGGAATACTCTTAGCCCGTGTGGGTAGTAAGATAAGTATACCCAAGTAACAATTGAAGTTTTATAGCTTGCTACAAGTGCAACCTAAGTTTTATGAGTGGCCATAAAACTACCATAAAACCTCAATTGTTACTAGGGTAGTGTGAGGGATCTGTGTATTACTAGAAATTTGTTGCATTTAGCTGTATATGTATAGCTTGCGTTACAATTCGAATGAAATCGTCAAAATCGTGTTAGATCTCGACCGAGAAACTTTAGTTTGTAATTTGCTCTGGTTCGTGCTATTGTTCTCGGTGTGATACAAATCCCATCCATCTAGTAAAACCGGCCCTTGGATGGTCTACTTCCAGATCAAAGATAAACCATTCAACATAATCGATATATCGCATGATCTAACTGAACAATACTCTATCATGACCGATATCGCCATGGTCCGACTAGATGAATGTATTTTATCTGTGATAGACCTTGAACAGGTAAATATGATTGCGTGCATCGAGCTTTTTATGAAGAAGTATATTGTCTACATACCTGCCCAGGAAGTAGAGATTGATGGTGAAGTCTCTGACATAGGCCTTAATTGCTGAAGTATGGGGTTACTTCTTACAAGAACCCTTTGATTCAGTCAGTGAAATTCTCGAATGCAAACAATAACCATCCGTGGCAAACAAGCAGACCGATACCCATTGTAGAAACAAAGCACGGTGTGGAAAATGCAAAGAAAAAAAATGATTCGCACAATGGAAATTCTTCCCACTGTGGGGAGACTCCGCATGATCTCTCGACACATACCGCGTACGAATTACCGCGAATTGAAACATTTTTTTGGGTAATTCTCTGATAAGAAATGCTAATGAGGGCTACGCCACCCGTTACGACTAATTTCTTCGCCCTTTTATTCACTAAAGAGCGCTAGTCTGGCATATTCATTAAGAGGGGCTTCAAAAATCGATTTCTTTTTGCCTTTCTCCTATAGAAAGGTTATGCAATCACTCTGAACATCGTCAACCTAATCCAAGCCCTATTTTTTTGACTTGCATAGGTTTTCTGTATTATAACAGGGTCGTAGTTAGGGGAATACGGTGAGGGGCACCCCCCACATCACTAACCACCTTTCCCTAAACCTAGCAAGTACCTCACCACGCGAATAAACCTTTCTAATTCCTCTAGAATAAACTTTCCTAGTGGGTCTGAAAAACCAGTGAAACATTTGGTTTGAAATGATTTTGAGTTGAGAGAATTAAAAATTTCTTAACAAGTTGAAATTTTTTGGCGGGGTCCAAACTCCCCAACCCTCCTCCTGGATCCGCCGCTGGTTTCAAGTGTTTCAGCGTCGACACATAGCAACTCAAGTTCGTAGCTGTTGATTCATTGTACGTATGTGTAAATCGCACTGAATATCTAATAGACAGTTCCACCATTATATTAAACATAACCAGCCATGGAGTCGTAGTTTGGATAAATGAGAAAGGCACAATTGCACCACTAGGTGGATTAAAACGGGTTTTTCTATGCTTCAATCACTAGAATTATTGTCTAAGATTATTCTATCAAAGTTTCAAGGTGTAGCTGATTAACAACACAAGTCTTTTTTATTTTAATTTTTTTCCTTCTAAAATTATTAAAAAATGGCTAAAATACCTAAAATTTCAACTTTCAATCACCATAATAGTGTATACTGTGCAAGAAAGCCTTCCGATTAAGTATGTATTTCAGTTTTTTTCGATTCAGGTGAAAATTGCGAGATGAATCTTGAGCGGAGTTTGAATTTTTCCCAGTGAGCTGCTGCGCGGGATTGTTTATCTATCATTTTTAGTTATTTTCACATTCAAAACGGGACTTTCCCGGTTAGGTAAAGCTAAGGAGGGTATATGTCCTCCCGAAGCTACTCAAGATACTGCGCACCTTAAATTAGATCCACAATTGCAGCTTGTCGACGGATGCAATCAGCCCGATTCCATCAACGACGTTCATCTGTTTTCTAAGGAACTTGTATGCTATGGCAGCGACCTTTCCCGGCCAGACCCACAATTACAGCTTGCCGATGGGCACAATCAGCTAGAATCCATCACCGACGCCCATCTGCTTGCCACGGAACTTGGCAGCGACCCTTCCCGGTCAGATCTACAATTGCAGCTTACCAACGGACGTGGTCAGCTTAACTCCGTCACTGATGACCACCTGCTTGCCACGGAACATGAATGCGATGGTAGTGACCTTCTCCGGTCAGGTAAAAATAAGGAGGGTATATGTCCTCCCGAAGCTACTATAGATTCTGCGCACCCTAAATCTGATCCACAATTGCAGTTTACCACCGTTTACAATCAGTTTGATTCTATCACCGACGCCTGTATGTTGACAACGAAATCTGAAAGCAGAGACTACGATCTGCTCCGGTCAGATAACAGCAGTCTAAAACAATTAGAGCAATTTGAAGTTCCTGCTTTTGTTTACACAGGTAAATGCAATGAATGTATATGTTCTTCCGAAGTAGGACATACAGATGCTGCTCCCGCTGAAAATCCACCCCTATTACAGCTAGACGCCACCACCATCGCCGCTCGTCTTTCTACCGCTCAACCATCAGGACACTATCTGGAGGAACAACTTAGTATCTACTACCAGAACGTGAGAGGACTACGCACAAAAATTGACGAATTGTTCGTCGCTGTTTCAGAGGCCGAATATGATGTCATTGTTCTAACCGAAACGTGGCTGAATGATCAAATCCATTTGATCCAGTTATTCGGCCCAAGGTACACGGTTTACCGTAAAGATCGCGATCCAGACAGTACAGGGAAAAAACGTGGTGGTGGTGTGCTTATTGCTGTGTCCAGCCGGCTCTCGTCCAAACATAAAACGGATAGTAACGATCTCGAACAACTATGGGTAGATATTCGCGGGCGCGATACTAATATTTGTGTAGGCGTTGTATACATTCCCCCCGATTCCGCAAGTGATATAGATATTATTCAGAAGCACATAGACTCAGCAATTGACATCGCAACTTCCATTCAACCCAACATGGCTCATCTACTGTTTGGTGACTATAATCAGCCAGGACTTCTTTAGAAGAGTACACCCTCCGGTTATCCCTTTTCCAGATCCTTCTGAATCTATCTTTTCGAGAGCGAGTATTGGCTTATTGGACGGAATGTCTATATTGAAAATGCTGCAAATGTGTACCGTAAATAACAGACGAAATCGAACCCTGGATCGCCTGTTCGTAAATGAAGAAGCTTCTATTAACTGCGCCGTTTCAGAAGCCCTTGAGCCATTAGTTGCCTGTGACGCATATCATCCTCCTCTTCTAGTAACGCAGATTTGTCCCCCGTTGGTTATTTTTGACGAAATTCTGGATGTCAGGGAGTTCAACTTTTCGAAGACTGATTTCTCTAGGCTTCAAAGTTCACTACAGGCAATTGATTGGGAGACTTTGTTAAATTCCGCGATCGATGTAGATATTGCCGTAGAAAAACTTTCACTGGTCCTGAAACAGCTATTCAGAATAACAGTTCCCGCACCACGTCCCCGACCAAAACCGGCATGGTCCAATCGTCAGCTACGTAAGCTGAAAAGATTGCGAGCAGCTGCGCTTCGGCATTACACCAGCCGACGAAACCCCATTACAAAACAAGAGTTTATTCAAGCTAGCAACAGTTACAAGACATATAATCGGTTCCTCTATTCAAGACACGTAGCACAAACCCAATCAAACCTGAAACAAAATCCAAAGCAGTTTTGGTCTTTCGTTAACGGAAAACGCAAAGAAAATGGGCTTCCTTCCAGTATGTTCCTTGCAAGTGTAACATCAAGCACTCCAAGCGACATCTGTGATCTTTTCGCTCAACATTTCTCGAGTGTGTTTAAAAAGGACTCGGCTAACTCCACTCAGGTGGAATATGGCCTTCAGAATGTCCCTCAAGATGTAATTAATGTAGGTCCAATATCCAATCCAATTTACTGACGAAGACATTTTAACTGCCATGTTTCCCGTTTTTACAAAAAGGTGATAAGCAAAATGTTGCGAACTATCGTGGCATAACCTCACTCTGCGCTAGATCAAAGTTATTTGAGATATTAGTAGGAAACGTGCTGTTTCGTGAGACCAAAGCATACATATCGAAGGATCAACATGGCTTTTTTCAGGCAAATCGACAACTACTAATCTACCCCAATTCACTTCGTTTTGTATTAAAAATATTGAAGTTGAATCTCAGGTCGATACTGTATACACGGATCTCAAGGCTGCATTCGATCGTGTAGATCACTCTCTTCTACTGGCAAAGATAAAGCGGCTGGGCGCTTCGTCAAATTTCACAGGGTGGCTTAAATCATATCTCGTAAATCGTTCTCTATCTGTAAAATTAGGAAATAGCGAGTCATACAGCTTCATTAACTTGTCGGGAGTGCCTCAAGGGAGCGATCTAGGACTGTTGCTTTTTTCGTTGTTCTTCAATGACGTTTGCTATGGTGTAAACTTATATACGCTGATGATCTCAAACTATTTCTCATTGTGCGGTCAATAGAAGATTGCGTGGTACTACAGCGACACTTAGATGCTTTTTGTAATTGGTGTAGTCGCAACTTGCTGGCTCTCAGCGTGGCCAAATGTTCCATAATATCTTTTACTCGCAGAAAAAATCCAATACTCTGGAGCTACACCATCTCAGGGGAATCGCTAGAGAGAATGACAGTTATCAGAGACCTCGGAGTACTCCTGGACTCACAACTGACATTCAGAAATCATTACTCTCATGTTACAGCACAGGCAAATAGAAATCTAGGCTTCATTATAAGAATCGCCAAAGAATTCACTGATCCATATTGTTTACGGGAACTCTATTTTTCACTAGTTCGATCTGTCCTGGAGCTTCAGCACCCATTTGGTGTCCTTATACGAACATTTGGATCAACCGAATAGAAGCAGTGCAGGCAAGATTCCTCCGTTTTGCTCTAAGAACTCTCCCATGGCATAGCCCAGCAGAGCTACCACCGTACATCGATCACTGTCGTCTGCTCAATAAGGAAACCCTAGCGAAAAGGCGAAACACATTTTGAGCAGTATTTATTGGGAAGATATTAACTGGTCAAATAGATGCGCCAGATATTCTTAAGACTGGAATTTCAGCGCACAGAGTACGGTCAGAACGAACCAATTACGGCGATGTGTATTGTTTTTAATAGTGTTTATGACCATTTTAACTTTTCAGTATCTTGTGATGTTTTCAAAAATAGACTAAGAAGGTTGACTTAGATTTTAAAATTCCATTTTTGTAATATTTGTAATTTTTGTTCTTGCAATACTGTGTACTATGTGATTATGTTTAATTGTAGTGTAAAATCATTGTAATCAACTGTGAAAAATTTAAAAAGATGATGGGTTTCTACGCCCATTTGAGGATTGCTTCTGAAGTATATCCTGAAATGGGCTTTTCCCATTCTAGAAACACTTCATGTAGACCAACACAGGTCAGATGAAAAAATAGAATAAATAAAAAAATAAAAAAAAATTGTTTCTTTCGTTATTATCATGTGCATAAAAATCCTACAAATACATCTCTATATGAGTCACTGATGAGGAGACCTCCTTAAGGGAACGTCTTCTAAGGTTCCCAAGGGTGTCCCTGGATGGCTCTCCAAATATATTAACTTGAAAAAGTGCTGTTACAAAACCGAAATAACTGGCTCCTGGTACATCAAAACCCCAAGTGTCCGAGTGAACAGATGAAAGAGTGGAGTGGATATTAAAAAGCGTGAACAGTGAGAATACTTTTGAAGCAGTTTTCTGCTAAATGGCCCTCCTTGAGCGATCATATCCTAAGATGACTAATTCATCGAGTGAAGTCACGAATTTGATCACTGTTCGCAGAAGTTTCATCGATTCTTTGAAACATGTAATAAACAATTCGAAGTGCGATGCATTTGCAATGTGTAAAATTTGGTTATCTTCCTACGTAGATTTTAATTTCCACAATTTTAAAATTATTCTCCAGGACCGAGGAAATGCTTTAAAGGGGTGTGCTATGTTTTCACTTGAATTAACTTTTCCCCGGTATCAGGTACTGAAGTTGTCGCTTGTCAAATCTTGCTTCCATACATATCCCACCGAAGCCTTTCAGACAGCATTAATACCCTACTCGTACTCCAGCTGGTTCTAGAAGATTTCAACTTCCACGTTATGGCTTGGGACTGTCTGCACGATGAAAGCTGAAAAAACGCGAATATTGGTGCCGGATCGTCGGCGGTTTAACCCTCCGGAAGTCGCGCTTATGGCCCACTGAACGAGCAACCGCTGGTGTTCTAAGACGATTTCGGTAGATTTTAACCCATTATATCCGAGCGTATGAAATTTCATACGCAGGACTATCCATCGTTTAACGCGTATATACTGTGGAATTTTGATATCTAACTGCTTTATTATTGTATTAATGGGATCATTACACCGCATACTTCATTGTGAAGTAAGACAGCTGCCAATTTTTGTCATCTTTTTAAATTTTTTGAACCGTGTATTGTTGAGGCAAATGGCGGCTGAAAAATAAGTAAAACATTTAATTGAATTTTATTGTTAGGATTAGTGCTAATAATTCTATTATGTGACAAAACGTTGTCACAGGTGTAAAAGAAGTGTTGTCTATCAAAAAATTCGAAGAAATATGCGAAACAACTTAAAATTTGTTGTTTTTATTTAAGCGAACGAATTTTTTGCATGAGATATTTTCAATCCCAAAACCATTTTAAGCGGTGGTTTTGTTTTTCCCATAATCTTCGACACATTTTTTGATAGAATTGAGAATATCACTGCATTTGGCTCACTTTTTGAAACCCCTGGGTTATAATGGGTTAAGAGCAGCGTGCACTCAGTACACTAGCGCGACTGCCGGAAGAGAGAAACAATATGAAGATTCACACATTCAAACCATAGACGTTTCGCGTTGAAAAGAAAATAATGCATAAAGAGCGAACACGAAATTATTGCGACACATTCAACAGGGTATAACTTTTTTACCATTGGGTAAAAATCAACCAAATTTTGCACACTTTCTCATTTATGTGTATTGCTATTACATGCTGTCAAACTCGAGGTCGTGTTTTTCGATTCAACGAAAATGGAGGTGAACCATCGCGAGTCGAGAGAACAAATTCTTTCCAAACACCTGGCATTTCCTGACCTGTCGCACCGGCAGTGGGGAAAATGTTGAACATTCACCATTCAACCGTCTCCAGAGTGTTGAAGCGGTTCCAGGAGCGGTTGACGATGGACCACGGCAAAGGAGCTGGAAGAAAACCGGGACCGGAGAAAAAAAAGACGGAGGGAAAGGTGAAGCGGATGATTAAAGCAAATGCCAACGTCTCAAGCCGTGATTTGGCTAAAAAGATCGGCATGTCGCAGAGCTACGTCCAGAATGCAAAGAAGAGAGCTGGACTACATACATACAAGGTACAGAACTTCTCAAACCGCGATGAGCGGCAACAATCGACGGCTAAAACTCGGGCACGGAAGCTCTACGAGAAGATGCTGATAAAATATGGCTGCTGTGTGATGGACGACGAAACGTATATAAAAGCCGATTTTAAGCAAATTCCGGGGTTGGAGTTTTTCACCGGCAAGAGCAAGTTCTTTGTGGACGACAAATTTAAGAAGAAGAAAATGTCGAAGTTCGCCTCCAAATATCTCGTTTGACAGGCCATCTGCTCTTGCGGACTGAGGAGTGACAAAGGGCACAGTAAATGGCGAGATCTACAAATCTGAGTGCCTCGAAAAGCGCCTTTTGCCGTTCTTGCAGCAGCACGACGAAGCTCCGCTATTTTGGCCAGATTTGGCATCATGCCACTATCCTAAAAGTGTCCTGGAGTGGTATGAGGCTAATTCTGTCCATTTTGTTCCAAAGGACATGAATCCGCCAAACTGTCCGGAGTTGCACCCGGTGGAGCAATGATGAAGCGGGAACTTCGGAAGATCAAGAAGATAGTCAAAGACGAGAAGGACATGTTAAGAAAATGGAAAAAAAACTGAGAAACTGGTACCGAATGACACTGTAAAGACTTTGATGGAGGGCATCAAGCGAAAATGCGTTCAATTTTACACTCAAGGCTCCATCGATTAACTTTTCTTTTGATTTTTGAAGTAAATATATGTATAAAACTACCCTAAAATTTTGGTTTGATTTTAAACATTATAAGAAAATTGACATAACATTTTCGTGTTCGCCCTTTATACTGCTAACTGCGCATTCAATTACTCGGATGCTATTAAGAGAAACGAAACGAATATTTCTTGCCCTCAATCGTTTTCTTAACCTCTTTTGGATCTCGAGAAGTAAAATACGATATACTAATTTAATCTCCGCGATGTAACGCTTATTCAAATTTCTTGAATGCTACTCTTAATCTGTTGACGGCTGTTCAATTATAGGGGCCCCTTTGCTGAATAGTGCCCAGGGGCCCCCAACGGTCTTAAGACAGCCTTGCAGACTTTAGCTAACTTCACGGTTGATGGAATAGAATGGAACGTCATATTAAGATTCTTCGACGGCTGGTGGAACTAAACGGCGACTGAAGCACCATTTTGGAGCATTATTGTTGCACACGTCTGCACTATGACTTTACAATATTCATACATTTTCCTGATCGATATTTTGCATTGAAGAATTCGGACTCTGGAATCGATCTCGGTGAACCATCAAACTGCCGATTCGCATTCCGTTTCTGGTCCGTCAGCTCGCATTCCGTTTCTGGTCCGTAAAACGCGTTTAAAATCATTAGAATATCCGTCCGTTTTCGGAACAATAACGCGAGTTGTAAGCTACGATGTGAGAGACACATCAGTAGCCCTATTTGAAAAATTGCACGCACGAGGCATTTCACGAGTAATCATCATGCCTGTCTTGTTGAAAGAAACTGTCTTATGTAAAAGTTTCCTTCGTGGAAGTACGGTTCGTCAATCAATGCTATAGAAGTTATACTAATTTGAATCTCACGAATTTGGTAGAGAATAAAGGTTCATTGTGTCAGAGATTAACTTAATCAGCAATGGCAGAATACACGGAACTCCGTTCGCGACTGAGATCTTTTACACCCTCCAACCATTCTGTCCTCGGCACCGAACTATACCTTGTCTTGGGACGTCTTCCAACGCCATAAGAGTTGCAGTGGATAATTTTTTGCCTGAAATATTTCAGCATGATACACTATCTCTTGGCAGGTTCATTCGTACACACCAAAAAATAATGAAATTTAAACAACATGTGAATCAATACGAATGTAAACATACAAAGCTTGAATCAAAAATTTGATTGAAAATTACATTAAAATCAATGCACCCAATAGGAGCATCATAAAGCATACAATTTTACACTCTCATTCGTATAATATTACATGTCATTCATTTTACAGCAATGTTCGAATAAAAATAAATTGAAGTGCATTGGTTTTCCGTTTAATGAAACTGTAATTTTCAATCCACGGGTAAAATTATAATAAAATTCGTTGTAGAAAGCGCGACAAGTTGTGTGTATTTGTGGGTGAACTTAATTTTACATTTATATTCATGCTCCAAATATGTGCGTAAAAATAAACTTAAAATTGCAAAATATTTTTTCTGTATAGATTAAACGACCCACTCAGTGGCGGCGCTAAGGGGGGGGGGGGGGGGCGAAGGGGGCAAGCGCCCCGAGCGGCAAAATCAGGAGGCGGCATTTCCTGCTCAACAAATTTTTATATTTTAATAATTGTTCAAGTTTCATTAATATCGATAAAAATCAAGTGCGGGTGAAACGCTTGAATGTACATTATTTTCGCGTCTGTTGAGGATTATAAAGGTAGGGGATCGGGACTGACGGATGCGATCGAACAAAACTATACACATATTCCTCAGTCTCAAAGGTTCAACTGAGATGAGTTTCCGAGTGCATTTGGAGTCGTGGGAGTATGCAGACTAATTTGCTGGAATTAAACTAGGAAGCTCTATCATATACAGGGTGTTTGATTTATCGTTATCAAATCTATCAAATCTATCAAATCTCAAATATTTCAAAGTTAATTAACTTTTTCCGTAAACAGCTTGTTTGTCTTTTAATGTCTCTAACTCAAAAAGTATACTTTGTGTTTTCAATCTTTTAAATTCATTGGAAAGGTGGTTCCTTTCCTGTTATGTGTTACGGCTACGTTGGTCCAGCATAGCCGATAAGCCAACCGGTCTAATAAGTGTTCTATAGAAGGTTAGTTTCGTGCGGTAGCGTACGTTTTTCGACCGAATGGTTTTTTTTGGAACCGGCGATTAGCAAGGGGTAAGTAAACCAACATTTTATGTTCACTGATTTCTAGACGGAAGATTATCCGAGAGCTTAAAAACTATAAAGCCGTTGGGAAGACAAGACGCACCCGGTGTTTGAATAAAATTTCTTTAGAAATTACTTTATAAATTTATTCTCAGTCCGAAATATCATATTTGAATTCAAAAACAAGGAAATATTTGCATATTTTTAGACTACTCAAAAATTTTCAAGCGAAGTAGAATTATTTCACATGAATTATTTATTTTTTACTTATTTTATGTGTCTGTAGCAAAAAAAGACCCACATTAGCCCACTTATTTCTCATCGTGGTTATAAAGTTGAAGGTCTCTCTCTACTCGTCACAAACAAAATTCTAGCTGCCGTCATCTGCTGCTTCATGGGTTATTACAAATTTTCTGGAACATATTTTTTTTAATATTTATGATGAAAACACCCTTTAAATGTCATGATAACATCTATCACTCTTAAAAAATTGTTTAAATATTTTATATTTCCAGAGATTTAGGTATAAAATATTTTAATCCAGAGATTTTTTGATAAAAAATTGTTAAAATGTTATTTTCTCGAGTTTTTTTAATGTCATGTAGCGCCATCTATATAGGTTATAAAGCAAAAGTGTCTTTGGTACATATGCTAGAAATATCAAAACAAACAAGTTTGCCGAAGTCAGTTTTTTAATAGAACGCCTCTGTCAAAAGATAGAATTTCTACTTATTTGTTTATTTGTTTAATACTAGAGGGTTTGAGCGTCGAAAATTGCATTCTGCCCCACTATGTGCCGCCTACAGGGTAGTCCTCGTGTTCCAATGTACTGGATTCAAAGGTGTGGCATTGTTATTGCTCTCTCGCTCAGTCTCTGTAAAGAATGTGGATATATGGAAAAAATATGGAGTCGAAATTTATTACGTAACTAATTTACAGAAATTTGAGTGAGAGAGCAATATAGCATTACCACACCTTAGAATCCAGTACATTGCTCGTGTTCTGTTGAGGAGACTGCGCCTGTTGGCTGAATACTTTGTCGGCGAATATCAAAGTGGGTTTCGAGAAGGACGATCAACGACGGACCAAATGCGACAAATTCTGGATATATTCCGGGAATACAACTTGCGGACTCACTATCTGTTTGTGGATTGCAGGGCGGCATACGATTCAGTAAAACGAAATGAACTGTTGCAGATAATGGTTGAGCATGGTTTCCCAACAAAACTGATTAAACTAATTCGTATAACGATGGATGGGATAAAATCAAGCGATACGAAGATCTGATATACAAAGGAATGAGATCTCTCATGCTTTTCGGCCTTGCGATCAATATCAAAATCATTGGCGTTGATTGCAGTGCAGTGAAAGAGGCATTGTTGCCTTTTAAAAGGGAAGCTGCAAGAATCGGACTGACTATAAACTCTGACAAGACAAAGTACATGGTAGCTGGTAGAGAACGTGCAGAAGTGTTGGGTTCGAGGTGGGAATCGATGGGGTACGCTAACACAAATTCATATATCTTAGAACCCTTGTGACATATGATAACGATGTTTGCCGTGAAAGAGAAATTCATGTTGCTACTGCGAATATGGTTTACGTAGTCAGCTAAAATCCCACAGCCTAAGGATGCGCGCAAAATTTGCTCTATTCATATCGCTGATACTCCTTGTCGCTCTGTACTGCCATGAGGCATGGATATTGTAGGAAGCAGGATATCGAGTGCTCGGTTTGTTTGGGAGATGAATTTTGCGTTCAATACCCGGCGGCACAGTAGAAAATGGAGAATGGCGCAGACGCATGAACCCGCAACTGTACCAAGTATACAACCATGCTGACATTGGAAGGCTATCAGCGTGGTTGTATACTTGGCAGACTACAGTGAACTGGGCTTGTAGTGCGGAATGACGAAAGAGAAACCAGTTAAAGTTATGACCTGGAAGAGGTTGTCGACTTCGGGGCAAACCCCGCTCTCGCTGGCTGTGCACAATTGAGGAAGATGCGCGTATGGTACTGGCGGTCCAAGATCGAAAAACCTGGAAATCTAAAATACATTCAATTATGATTCGGATTATCCAGATTGTTCGATCACTAGGTCACTAAGACAATGATGACGATTATTAGTTTGTTTATGGAAATTCGAAAATATGACAGACGCATCTTGGCCGCCCTTTCACCTAGGGACCTTTGGGAGCTGAGGGACGTTTGGGAGCTGAGGCATGAGCTGGAAACTGGCGAATACTGGTAAGTATTCACAATTCGGCGACCTTGTTATTAGTTTAAAAATACTACAAATACTATTAAAAAATTTGTCGACTCTTGTACCATAATGAATAATTACACGGTGCCGCAAAATAAAAAAAAATGTAACTTTTCAAGTGATCCAGAAAAGGTTGTAGGTCTGGTCAAATACAATACAAACCTACGTCTGATCAAATTAATATACCCTTAAAATATTGATTTATAGCAAAAAACTATTTCTCGGGTCTAAAAAATTAGTTACGCGGTCATTTGTTATGTTCTTTTGTTAAAAGTATTATGCAGTATTTTTCATAGCAATCAGTTGAAAAATGGTAGTGTTATTCATTTTTTTCTCCAAATTATAAACTTGATCGCATGAACTTTTAAGGGGACGGTTTCATAAAAAATTTTCAAAAAATCTATTTTTTGTTCGATTCGTATACATTTAAAAGTATATGTGTAAACTTTGAAGTTAAAATTAGGAAAAACAACGGAAGCTATGATTATAGAATCCGATAGTTCTCGCAATGCTTCACTAATCCCTTAAGAGTTCATGCAAGTAAGTATCTAATTTGGAGAAACAAAAATTAACTTTATCATTCTTAACCGTATTTGGCGATAAACAGATCGTTAAATGCTGAACTAAATCTCTCTAAATTTTTAATCAAATAAGAATGTTGAGTAATTTTCCTAATGTTCACGAAAAAATCGCAAAATATTGATTCTTTACAAATTGTTGTCCCAAACTCGCAGAGTATTTTAATCAAAAGAACATAAATTAGCATACCGTTGGAAAAGTCTTTGTTTCAGAACACAGAATTTGAAAATCGGTTAAGAAATAACAGTGTAGATTTTGAGGGAATACAGCATTTATATACATTATTTTGAATTGGATTTGATGAGACCTATTCTAAGTTAATTGAAAAGTACAAAATCACTATAGTACCGTGTTATTTGTAATACTTCAAAAACCAATACTCCAAAAAAGTGAACATTGTGATAATTTAGTATGAAAAGTTAATATTTATATAATATACATTAACCCATTCAGGTCCGACATTTCCCTGGCGCATATACGGCTCCAAAACAACTGTGGGGATCAAGGAGCATGAAAAACCTGATTCAGGTTCTTCTTTCGCAGTGTGCAGCTACTCAAAATTTACCATCCGATGCTCAATACAATTCCCCTACAATATTTACAATAATCAAATTGTATGGAAAAAGTAGTCGAAGACAGCCTAAATTGATAGGGTTTATCAGTTTTCTATAATAATTCGAGTCATCATAAATTTATCAAAAATTTATGTTACGCCCTTAACAGAAACTGTCCTTGGCAGCACTGCTCCAGCGGGATCTAGCCAGATAAATACTTCAGTTCTACGAATTATACGTTCCTATGGTAGTGCTCAAATGAAATTTGATAATCGCAATAATAAATTTTATAAGCTAGTCTTGCTTTAGCCAAAACTTATAGTTATAGATAGAAATGGGTTTAATGGGGTTAAAGTTATATAAAGTTTCTCTGATCGTTTAGCTAGAGAATTTAAAAAAAGACATGGTTGATCGCCAGTAATTTACAAGAATTATATTTTAAAATGATTTGCCCCATTCTTTGATCAGTGTTTTTAAATATGTAAGTTTTGAAAACATTCAATAGAAACTTTTTAGTAACTTCGCGATTTTTTGTCTTTATATAATATTAAAATTAATTATTCTTGCACTAAAATTTCATACTTTGATTTTATATTTAGGATAATTATATCTAATATCTTATATTTTATAGAGGATCTACCAATAGCGAGGCGCGAACATGTGAGCGGAGTCGTAGCGCCACCTTTCGCGAGGGCATTTATGCGCAGCACTGCCGCCATAAAAAATATTGACAATAAAATGTGAAAAAGTTCATTTTTATGTAGACATTTTCTAATACTTTTATCATATTTGTTGCATATAGGTGGGACAAAATCTAACTCTTTTAAAAATTCATTATAAAAGGGGCGGCAAATTTAATTTTTTGCCCCAAGCGGCAAAACACCTCGCGCCGCCACTGGACCCGCTACATTATTGGTTTGTCGTAATGCTGAACGAGATACACAAGGACCATACATATGTAACCTAATAAATTACATATCAATTTCAGCGGATGCTGGGAAAGGACGGCAGAAAGCAGCTGTTTTAAATTTAACACTCCCTCATTGCACCTGGTAAAATAATCGAAGCGATTGAGCATCGGAAATTACGCCTCGCGTCGTAAACGCACGCAACTTGAACCCGATCTGAGTGGCACACACATTTAATTAATCCACTGACAAAACCAAAGGAACGATGAAAGGGATGAATGCCATCGCGAGTCCATAAATTAACACGCAACGGTGCCGTCCGTTCGACGGCGGTGACCGACCTGGAGTGATTTACTGCTGCTGTGATTTTTGCCAGTCTCGCCGACTTCGGTCACTGAGACACTGCAAATACGTTCCAATGGGTTACTGTGTTATCATCAACCCGAGATAGGCATGTCGATTATTATTATTCGTCAATGGGCATATGGTCGGGTGTTTCTTTGTGCTGCAGCTGGCGTACTTTCACGTAATATCCTTGGTAAGACAAAAATGTAATTCAAGAGATATTAGTTCTGTTTCACTCTTGAATTTGAATTTAAAATTCAATTCAAGTCTTCCACTACAGAAAATCTCAACTTTTCAATTTTTTCTCAACAAAATTTCTAGCTTTTGATGTTTTAGTGGTTATGAAAATAAAAGTTTATAGGAAACCTTGCTCGATTGGCGAAAACGGTTCATCAAATTAAAAATAAAGATACATTTAAAATCTTCTAAAAGGCGAGAGCTCAATACTGAAAAACATTCCAATTAAAATAATTAGCTATTTTTTTATGATGAAGAGGTTAAAACTAGTATTGAAATGAAACCGATGACTGAGAAGAGCACTAATATGTCCTTTGGCCATTTTATTGGGTAGTAACACCACTGAAGTCCATTTAGATGAAATATTCCAAGAGCGAGGATATTTATGAATTTCGTCGATTTCATATACTTTTCCAAAATACACACGATCCGTCGTCTATAAGTAAAAGATGAAGTCAATTCGCGAGGTACAAAAGGTGTCTTGTTATTATATTTAAAATTGCTGCTTGTAGCTCCAGTGTGGATTTGTTGGAAAAGTTAGGTATTTTTAGTTCCAAATAGGTAATACTAAACAACTCTGAGTAATTTTACAATTATTACTAGGTGTCTCTGTCTCCCCACGGGAAGAAACTCTTCCCCTTAGGTTCTCCGACGAATATGTGAACCACTTCGTGGGTGTACAAACATCTGCTACTGCAAAAGCCGATTAGGATCAGCACAATATAATGAATGTGCCCTACGAAATGGGTTATGGGCGGGAGCACATGTTTTCCACGTTGATTTGCTGGAATAAAGAAAATAACCGATCACGACTTAGTCAATGGGCCCTAATAGGGAAATGTGTGCAACTTTGTTGCACCTAGGCATTTAACTGCACACCGGAATGCCGTTGATTGTTGGTCCGAGCGAAAAGTTGCTATCAGACTAATACCGATTAACGACTAACGGTGATAACTATACTTCAAAGGTATGATCTCACTATATTGATCACATTACTCGCATTAGCTGCGAGTTTGTGTACATTCGATATCCAGTCGAACCGTTGTTGGCGTGGAATATGACGAACAGAACTTGTCGTAGACGGTTAAAACTTACGGCTAGATCTATTCTCGCGATAGCCAATTCTCATCACACTGACCGGTCGTCTTCGTCGTCCGGTACACCATCTAGACCACGGGTACTCGTGCCATAAATTCACACTTTTATGATTGTCCCCAGACTCGTAAAGCAGTCCATCGCTTTTGTTGTCAACGGCCACGCGTGGTTCCTCACCACGGCTGCTACAGCCAGGAAGCGTTGTCTACGTCGTCAATATAGCCGTCGTCGTCCACCGGGGTTTACTTTACGACACGACCGACCGATCTCCGAGCGAGCAAGTGAGATAAAATCCATAACTTTGCCGGTAACTCCTCCGCGTGAACTGGTTCCTGGTAGGTTTGCTTTTTCGCTCTTCTCAGTTCGTTCTAGTAGATGTCATTTGCTCACTGTCGGTGCGAGGCTCAAATACAAAGGGGGGAGTTTGGAAACTTTCCTGTGAAAATGAATGTTTGGAATTGAATGCCATTTGAAATTAAAATATGTAGTTTTACGGAGACACATTTTGATAACATAACTAGCAGTTCCCTCCTTTTTGTATTTCTGAACCTTCTAGGTTCTCGTTTGCTCATGGCCGAATAGATTTCGATTGGACGAAGTTTAGGGCAGTTCAATGGATTCGTGTCGGTGTGGAAAAATGCAACGAATTTGCTTCTTACCAATCCAGCACGGTTTCCGAATAGTCCCATGAAACTAAATTGGGACAAGAAAACCGAAAAAGGTTTCGGCTGTGCAGGAAATGTTATAGCTTCAATACATTTTAAAATATTCCAACGTTTCGACACGGGGTTTGGAACTTCTTCAGGACCTCTAGTTTCACAAAAAGAATTATTAGACAAATATTATGACAAAAGCTGTTCTGTCCTTGTGACTTTTATTATCGGTTAATCAACGTAGTCTATAACACCGTTAGCTGAATCAAAGAGAATAGCAAGATTCTAGTTTCTGTTCAAACTGTAACAATAACGGCAAAAGCTATCAGTGATCCTCGCTCGAAAAGGAATCGAAAGAATCCCAGTAAGTCCAGTCGGTAAATAACCCGAAATTCTGTCTGGTTTCAGTAAGTATCCGCCTTCAGTGACACAACCGATTCTAAGTCGTAGGCAAAGATGTTATTTCAATTTGTAGCCATTAGGTTGGTAAATTGCACTGCATGCAACAAACCTTGGACAGTTTGTCTGCTGACTTGTCGCTTCCTTTCATGAAACGTGAGCAGGCAGTTATCACCGCTACATGAAAACACCCACGCAATCAAAACAGATTAACATATAAATGCTCCTACCATTCGCGATAATACAAATCTGAACACGCATGCGATCATGTAACCTGATCATCTGTTCTACGCCCATAGAAACGCTTCGATGATCAAGTGAATATGTTAGCACTTACGAATTTGTATGCGCCATTTCAAGTGCGATTATACCAACGGCAGTTCCCAGCCGAACATGAATCAGTCACGTCCGAAAGGTTCTACCTTTGGTCCTAGCAGCCTACGTCATTGCCTTCAATCGTGGTCTAAAAAAACAAACTCTCATCCACTAGAAGTCTCAGTGCGCTTAGTCCGGATACTCTGGTGATATGGAAGAACTCACTCCCTTCTAAATCTAAACCGTACGCTCAAAGCGATTACACGGGTGTACAAATGAATTTATACACGCTAAGTTAAATACACGCGACACACACGCCCCCGTGATCAAACCCGTTAACATACAAACGCTCAAGTCGTGAGCGTTAATAACACCTATAATTTAAAAAAACGCGGTCTCATATGCGACCATAAATCATTGATGTTCGGAAGCCCCTCCTCTTAGTTCCAGCATCCTAGGTCCATGTCAGCTCGAATCTTCGCGAATCCACACTAATATAAAAATGATTACTGGGGGACGAGCATAGCGAATGTGGTAAATCGATTGCCTTGTAGGCAGCTCACCTGGGTTCGATTTCCAACCACGCATATAGGGTTAGAGATTTTTCCAAAAGAGATTTCTCTAACTCGAAAGGAGGCGAATAACTCTAAGGTTAAAATCTCTGTAATAAAAAAAAGAAAATGATTACACGTTTATACATTGACTTTATACACGCAAAATTGCGTGCACACTGGTACACACGACATCCAAAAGCCCCCGCGGTCAAACACGTTAACATACAATCGCTCGATTGCTTCGCGATCATTTCCGTACACCTAGGTTCGCAATCTCGCGAACCTGAAAACGCCTCGATGATTGCGTGAATGTTTTAGCACTTATAAACTTATAAACTCGGGTAGGTACAACACTTTTGACTTCCGGGAAGCCAAATTGTGTATCTGACAGTAAACCATTCGTGGCGACCCGATTGTCGATATGAAACGGTATCACTTTCTCAAACAACTTACTGATATTGGGTAACACTTCAATCGGCCGATAAAAGTTGTGATCGGAGCCTGGTGTGATCACACTCACTTTTCTACAATTCCGATCGTCGATATGAAACGGTATCACTTTTCTCAAACAATTTCCAGATATTGGGTAACATTTCAATCGGCCGATACAAGTTGTGATCGGAGCCTGGTGTGATCACACTCACTTTTCTACAATCATAGGGGACATTGTTTCCCTTCAGAAACTTATTAAATAAATTCAACAGGTGCCTTTTGGCAGAATTGGAATAATTTGATTCTGTCTAGCCCTGGTTACCGGCGTTTCATCCCTAGTAGCATTTAGGGTTTTATGGAACTCTCGAAGATCTGCTTAGAACTTAGAAGATTGCACTTGTAGTGTGCTATAAAACTAGAAATGTTGCTTGGGATGGTTTTCAACAAGCTCGTCTTTCGTGTTTCTAATCCCGGGTACTGAAAGTAGCTTACTGCTCATACGTATGAGTGCACTGTAGATTGGAAGAACGTCCTTGCATGTTCACACCGGACACCTGTTTCATCTGACTTTGAATCGCGGTATCGAGAATCAAGTCTGAAAAAATTGCATTCTTCGCGGCTGCGGTCCATTAGGAAGGACTATGCCAGTCATGCACCGAGTATCACGAGGCTTACCCTTGCTATGTTTAGCGAATCTCTGACAAGGTGAACGATTGTTTCTTCCAAAATCGCGGAATTCACATGTTCCACACATTACCACTTTCGGTGTTCGCTATAGGCGATTTAAAGCCAAACTGTTTGGTACCGTCTAGTTTAAACAAAAATGGTATGATAATGATGATCCACGTGAAATGCCTCGTGCATGTGTACTTTACGCATGTTTTATATATTACCTCCAACGTCCATTTGTCAACATATATTCCGCATAACAAATCATCACTTTCCGATGATTTCAGAAGGGTGTACTGTGGCCAAAATGGGCTTTCACTCATAATCTACAGTGATGCAAATTTGAAAGGTTCTAAATTCATAAAACACTTAAGCGGTAGAAATCTGCACATACTCGAAAGAGGAAATCACCCAACATTTACACGGTCTGATAGAGACGGTGTTAGATGTAATTCTTTGCTCCGACAGTATTACGCATGAGTTGGTAAATTGGCTCGTCCGAGCTCGAAACCTTTGTTATTTGATCGTAAAATTTTCATCTTTGATCATTAACCACGATTCTACGAACTGGGGCCTCTTCGAAGAAGATTTGGCGACTAGGTTTCACGGGTCTAACGGTTGAAGCTCCAAGTGACTTGGATGCGGTTGTGAATACAGCAAATTCATATATAGCCACAGCATACATGAGGTTTATTCGCTTCTAGTTATGCGTGTTTCTTGAGGAACGCCTCGGTCGAATGTCGAAATTGCTGGACTTAAAAGGTTATGTGGATACACATAACGAAAAGGAAATACTTAATTGTCTTTTTATGACACATTTTTCAAGCTGTACGGAGCCATCATTGACGACTGCCCGCAGTTCTTTTCAGGTACTTCCAATCCCTGGACATCCACTCGAAGAGTTGATCATCGATCAAATGGGCACTTGAAAGTTCTGCCCGCTTCAAGCCTACGGGAAATATGGATAGAGAACAAGATTCACTCTTGGGCTGCATCCAAACATGCCAACCATTGACGTAGCTTGTAAACTTCAAACAAAAACTTTTCCGGCAAATGTGAGCCAACAGCGTCATAGAATTTGTAGCATTTTTACATGCACACTTACAGTATTCCAGTTATCGCATGGATGCACAATTGCAGTATTCTAGTTAGCGCACTGTTTGGGCATTGCAAACTCAATTATCACATGGCAATTATTCAGCGTGCTGAGTATTATTCCGATGATCTTTTTGATTTGATAAATAACTGCTCTGCAGTAATGCAACCAAATTTTTGGCTCTCCATATATAGATAGTACAGGGAGCTAAAACTCAATAATTTATTAGGTGGCAGAAAACGACAACTGCAATTTCGTTTTAAATTTGGCCAGACCATAAACTTTACCTAAATTAAGTGTTATGGTATTACTATGTTTCGCATCAATCAACGTTTATTTCGCGAAATTTGTAAATACCCTCTAAGGTTGTAAGGGCTTTCCAAGATTTCATAGCATATCCTCAAAGCATTAAGGAATATTGAAAAAAATTGGAGATTTCCCAAAAGATCGCATGATTTTTGAAGTTTGGAAAACATTTCTGAAGTTCGTAGACCTACCCTGAGTTTAGTAAAGAATGTTTGAACTGTATGAGCAGTCTGTTTTCTGATATTCTGAACGATCTCCTTGATTTTTTTTTATCTCATCCCGAAGTTTATAAAAGTTTCCTGAACTTTGTAGAATTTTACCTAAATGTACGCTATTGAAGCTTGTAGTCATAAGCACAAGCTCGAAATATTTTGTTAGATTTCGTCAAATGGTCCAAGTTTGGTAGAACTCTGCAGATTAGACGGTACTTGGATGCTTACAATTCCAACTAGTGACAAAAATGAAAAGGGTGGCGAAATGAAGAACTTGATGAAGTCATTGTTGCGCCATTACTGGCACCGGTTTGTTAATTGATTATTGAAGAAAATATCGATGAGCAAGTTTTGGGACACTGCTGCGTGAAATTGTAATAGAAAGATCGTAAGTGTACATCATTAAAACCACTGGATATAAAATTTCACGAGAAAGGTCTGTGAATTTTATTTCAGCACAGGGAACCTTATGTAACTGTTTGTTTATTTCATTATAAATATCACCAGGTACTGAATTATAATAAGCATAAGCATAAGCATAAACATAAGAGCCCATAGTTACTACTCCGTTATTGACCAGAACCAAATTAGGTTGCAAAATGTTTATTGGAACAACATGCTTGGGAATAACATGATGAGCCACATTGTACAATCTATTCTGATCCCTGCATGCTGATCAATACCGACGCCGGCCACGTCCGAATGCAGATCTTCTGGGAAAGGAAGGAATGTTAGTCCGATACATGTTGCTACTAGAGACCGAGTAATCCTCTGCATCCCCACATGTATCACGGGAAGGGGAGAGCTGTTAGTAAGTGTTCCAATAGCGTTATCATGTAATAATTGCTCTGGGCAGCCGGCTGCCGAGAATTTGGGAAATTTATCATTTGTTGTATTAATACGATTAGCAAAATAAGCAACTTGAACTCCGGATAGCCGGCTATAAGGAGCACTGGTTATATTTTTTAATAACATTCAATCACGCGACGAATTTATTTGTGTTTTCTATCGTGTCGGTGCTGATTTTATCCGGCGATCGTATGAATAAAATGAGGAATCTTATACAGAAGATTCATCAGACTCTTCCATAGGTGTCGTGGAGTTGGTGGTTTGGAAGGAAATAGGGTCTAGGATTCGCTCCAAGCAAGCGATGCGACATGTAAAGCATAGTTTATTAGGGATCATCCATAAATGACGTAGCATTTTTGAGTAATTTTTAACACCCCCTCCCCCATCGTAGCATTTCGTCGCAAACCTTTAAATACCCCCTGGTAATTACGTAGCTTGACGGTAACTCTCCCCCCTGTCCCCGTAATTTTTTTTAAATAAAAACCGATGTTATTTACTCCCCTTTGAAAAAGCTACATAGCCTGACATGACCCCCTACCCTCCCGTCGTCACACATCATCACAAAATGCAAAACTCTCCCCTCCCACATATAATGCTACGTCATTTATGGATGATCCCTTAGTTTGTAGTTCAGTTAATTTTCGAAAACACGATCGCTCGAAAAAGAAGATCTTGTTTAGTTTTTTGTTCTTTTAAAATCTGGGTAGCCGACTACCGAGAGTATCCTATGTTTTCAAAACAAAAGCAATTTCAACTCCACACAGCCGATCTTGGGAGTATTGCCCAGAAAAACTAATCTTATCTGCTTAATGGGCCGGATCACTATTTATTGCGACATTATTTAGACTAACTTCGCTATTCCTTCTCTACGATATATTTTTTGGGTTGCAAACTATCGAGTGATAACACGTTATACAGACAAAGAGTTATGATAGCTCTAGATGTTATAAATCAGCGAAAGTGTTTCCTATTTCTAATATCGGATTGTTTGTGAAATACATGTATACGAACGAATATATTGAACATTGAAGGGAAACACAAAGGATCGTTAACCTGATGGACGGGCTTGTTACCAATAACGGAACTTGAAATTAGATTCATTAAAACAGACGCGGCGAATTTTTAGTACGTATTGATCCGCGTTCATCGATACTAGGCAAATTAGAGTCTTATTGGAGCTGATTTCCGAACGACTTTTACGGTATTGTTTTCTCGGTTAAATCTGTTCGCACACTCTCATTCTGCTACTATCGGCAGAAGGCTGATAGCTCCCAGTCGTCGCCGCCCTAAGGATCTAATGTCATTAATAGACTTAGACTCACGTGGAGGCATGAGATAGAATTGAAAGCTAACCAATGAAAATGACAGCAAAACACTTATTCTTCGTGCTAACATAACTGAAGGTAATTGCCAACCGGTCCCCGATCCCTCTCGCGAATTGTCTATTCTCAAACCTTATACATGATTGAAGTCATCATTCCACTCAAATAAGGTCATGTGTTTTCCCTAAGCACATTGAATGCTCTGTGGATCAGTTTCCCCGTTAGTAAAACACACCCTAAACAAACATAGAAATTAGTTTGCCGACCGGCAGATACGTGTTCCCTTACAGCGGCATCACATCAACGGACACCCAAAATTTACATGCGACAAAATATCTGCAATCCCGAATATAAAGGATTCAAAACCTCTACTCATTTGCAATAAAATAAGAAAGTGAAAAAAAAGTTGTATATCCAAGGCGGCTTATTTTCAAAGATAGCACCGCCGATGAATCACTAAATAAAAATAGGTGACAAGGGACGCGGACGAAATTAGCTGCGCACCGACCGGCTGGTTTGCCACCTATTTTTCGGGCGAAGAATTTTGGGGCGACACCTGGTAGTCGCTAGACGCTGGTGAAACGCCAAGTATTTGAATATGTCAATTTTTCTTATTGCCATATTTTTTTCACTTTTCGGGTAGAATTTTTTCTCTGAAAAACCATTTTTCACTATTTTTACAATGTACACTGTGTTTCTAGACATTTTCTGTGCACTTTTATTGTCCTTGCATCGGGAATCGACGGCCCGTAATGCGAGGAAAAGATATTTTTTCATTTTCCGGAATTCGATTTTCACAAACTGTCACCACTCGCGTCTGTCGAAAATATGCCGAAAAATGCTTTTATAAGCCACTTCACTTTGTACAGTCGTTAAATTGCACCGTTATTCACACTTTCGATAACCGGGAGGCAGTAAACTGTGCCGAAAATGATGAAAATTAACCGACTCGAAAGGAGCTCTACGAGAGTCAACCGCTCGCGACGAAGATACACACACTCTCACCAGGTACTGAATTATAATAAGTAATTAAATATAAGTAAAATAGAGATCTTATTAAATTGGTAAAAATACACCAATATAGGGGAACATGGGGAAACTTGACCAGGTTTTTAGCTAAAACTGCATAAATCTCTAAAAATGCCTTCAATCTCTCAAAAGTCATTGAGATATAATGTGCAAAGTTATTGTTCGTCTTCATATTTTTTTGCAGACTTTAATTTAATTTTTGAAAAGTTTCATAAATTTTTCTGTGATCGTTTCTTTTTGGTCAAGCCTGCCATCTGCAGGGAGCATAAAACATACTGTAATTATTTTTTTCCATATTGTCGAGATCCTTAGGTATCAGTAAAAAATATAAAAGAGTTGCATTTGATAAATTTCGCTTTTTTAACGCATTTCTTTTTAAGAGTTAACTGTACTGCTTGCATTGCATGTTCACACGTCACGAAATCAGTCCTGCATATTGCTAACTTTGTTTACTAATACTAAAATATAAAGACTTATGTTTGGGGTGGGATTTTTTATGACGTGATTAACATTAACAGTAGATACCAAAGCATGATAAATAACAGTAATTTTGTATCTTTCTTCAGCTAATTGCCACTTGGTCAAGTCTCCCCATAAAATCTTGGTCAAGTCTCCCCAACATTAGTTATTGCGTTCAATGTCATGGAAGCTCTAGTAATAACTTTTCCAATGTTCCAATTTATGTATAATCATTTCACTGCTTCACAAGGATTAATATGGTATATTAGTACATTAATAGTAATTAGTAGTCGAGTAGATATGTGCATATAAAATTTGATAAAAAATTACATCATTTAATGTAAATTTATTAATCACGTAATATTTTCTGTAAGAAAAGGATTTTTCATTCCAAACTTTTAAAATTATCTTAAGGGATCGAAACAAGTATAAAAATCTTTTTGAAAAAATTTTAAGAATCGAATAGAAGACCCTATAGCCAAAAATAGAATTTTGCGCCCCCATGTACCAAATGCTGGAGCCGCTAATGTACATGTTGGACAAACTACAAAGTAATTTCTAGGAAACAGTGCTTATCATCTATCGGAATGGCAATTCAATAATCTAACAGTAACCCCGCAACAATAAAGTTGTGTACAGGATACGAACCTCCAGCTTCGTGGTGACAGAGCAGAGAAAACTAAAGGTGTAGTAGAGTGGTAACTACAAAATAGGGTGCAACATTTAGTTCTACATGATCGCTGCGGAAATGAAACATTCCTCTTTCAATCGTGCACGGAGAGGTGAATTCCATAGAGAACAAATCGAAAGATTACTCCTGGTTAAAGATTGATTTCGAATTTTCATTTAGCTCGCTTCCAGAAAAAAAAAATCCAGACCAATCTCCAGCTACTTTCTTTGGATTCGCGGAAAAAGCAAATACAACTCCTGCTACGGCGATTACTTTATCACCAGACTTACTCAATGATATCGCATTAATAAGGTCGCATTAGAATGCAATTGAACAACTAAATTTTTTACCTCCCCATTCAAAGCAACGTACCGGAGAGTCGGGCATGAGTTTCAACAGTTGCTACCAACTGTGAAGGTTCCCGATCTCGGTTTCGGATATGAACCGCAGCGCAATAATCTCCGAGTACGGATGCCCGTGATGCCCAGCAGTTGCTACAACCCGTACAATGTTGGCACTGGATATATCTGGATCAGCCCTGCGACCCTAGGTCTATGTTTGCCGTCACAGAAGTCGCGCAGTTTATCGCACTGGGAATCTCCTTCGCTCTCTTTTGGGGGGAGGAAGTAAAAGATGTAAACAGAAATAACCATAAATAAAACGATACGGAAGCTTGTTGGTTTGGAAACTCCGCTTGTTTCTATACGCTGCTATACTTTTACCGCAGCTTCTCAATTATTGCGGAGGAAGCAGATCTAGCATTGTTGTTCTGTTTTTTTTGTGTATGCGCGCATATCTCATCGTCTGTTTCTTGTGCACAGGAGCACTAGTCGTGAGTTATGCTCAGTTTGGCATCTTGTTCCTGCTGTTTCTTTGCGACGCGACGCCATATTTCTACCATCTGCGAGTCGAACCAAGACTGAGGCGATCCGCTCCAGGAGGTCGCCTCCGGGCACCGCAAGCTTCCCGTCCTTGTCCTGATCACGCGCACGGGTTCAAAACAAAAGCTAAGACATGAGCAATCATAAACGACGGTCCGTTCCGACAATGACAAATGAGCCCGTAATAAAGTTGCTATCCGCTAATTAATCTTTATAAATAACCTAATTCTAATCCTTCAAAGTCCCAGCCGGTGGCGGCCGCGTGCATAAGTTAACCAAAATCCACTTATAATATTTCTTTGGAAATCTTCCGCATGATATGACCCCCGCCCGAGCGATGAATCAAGCAGACTGCCGATTGATGTCCGGTAGAAATAAAATTAAAAGTCATCATTCCAATCTGTTCAGGTGAGCGAACTGGAAGTGATACCCTTCACGTCTAGTCATAAAATGTTTCCCATTGGAAACTTTTCAGAGATCGACATTGTATTTTGCTGCATTCCAATCGAGTTGAAACGGGAAATGTTTGGTTGTGGTAAGTTCCGTGTAAATAGACAAATAATTTTCAGACATTTATTCGGAATTCAGTATTGAAAGTATGTTTCATGTAAAATACGATTATGAGGAACAAATCTTGTCAGATTATTTAACCTATCACTCTTCTTTCTTCACCATTTGCCATTTGTATTTTAGGTTTGATTGAAAACCAATAGATATCGTACAGAGGAACAAAGAAACAAATATGAAAAATACTATAAAATATATGGAAATTTAGATCGTCAAATAGTGAATGCTTTCCAGTATTCACAAGTTCCCATTTTATTGCTCCATTATTATGGTTTACGATTAGAACCATCAGAATTCTGCAAAACGGAACTTCTGAAAGGTAGATCCAGCGTTCTGCTGGTATCCCACTACTATTATAACATTACAAAATGTGTTGCTGGTTGCAGTTACAGTTACAGTTAGTGAATCTAGTTTATACAATATGGTGGATCCAAGATATGTTGTCAAGAATATTTAATATTTGAAACAATATCAAATGTTGCTTCAAGGTGCTCTCATCTCTTATTCTACAGTTTTCACGATGCCACCCGCGTTACGGCTTGATAAGGCAAAATTGGTGTCGAAAGAGGTCAATTGTGGTTGTCTGAAGTATTATAGAGGTTCACATCATTAGCATCTCTTTCTTTTGAGGGATTCCACAAAATATGACCATCGTCGATTCGAACGAAACTTTGCAGTTGTGTTCGGTTTATGAATTCGAATATAATAAGATGTCTATGAGATAAAAATAAGGACTGAAATCCACAACTTCAAAAATAAAGCATTTGCAATTAACAAAACGCAATATGCTAAATTAAACGAACTGCATACAAATTCATAAGAAAGGGAGGGATAGCGATTGGAAGGCTGGATGATGGAGTGGATTGCCAACCTGTATCACTTGGGGGAAACCTCCCGTTTCCCCCTGAAGGTCCGAAATGAGTGAGACGCGCCATTCTTACAAACAAACCATTTGGCGGATTCAAGGGATCATAGAGTGAGCTAGATCAATAGGATCGCGCAGATAATCCCGTGCCGTACCGTGAAAATTGAAGTCTCCTCGATGCCGGAAGGAGTTCCGCAATATCACAAAGTAACCGGTTCTCAACCTAGGCCCAACCTGTCCTGCGCTAAGTTGCATCTCTAGTTGAAATGTCACACGAGATTTTTAGTGTTCCTGGAAGCGTTTGAAACTTCTTGCTTCTTCTCAAATGTCTAAGATCAGGTATTTTTTGCTTCGGTTTCGTGGCAGAGCTTCCTCTTGCTGATATATTTGGCGACTCTCAAGAGAGAAATTTATTGCTACAAAGACCAATTTGCTTGTAATTAGTGCAATACTGCACGCGCGGCACAAGCACCGAACAGGCAGACGATCCTTGTCGAAGAAGACGTAAAGCAGTATCGCCAAAGATCAGCCAACACGAGTTTGAAGGGACGCATGCCAACTTCAAACCGATAACTACACCATCGATCTCAACTTGGCGAGCTGGAACGTAAACGCGATAGTTCTTCATAACAGTCTTGTCGCCAGTAACGTAATTTATTTGCTTTATATTTATAATTTTATCATTATAGGATCATTCGGGTCATGTCAGGAGAGTTTATTTATGCACGGGCCTAGAGTCAAATTGAAGAATATGAAAGAAGAGATAGAAATTATGGGGGATATGATTTGAAAGACACTTCTGAATTGGATAGTAAAAGAATAATTTGGTCATCTATCTTTACACGATGTTTAACTGGATGCAACTTATCTTAGAAAGTGGGATGAAGAATGTCAATCAACAATAGATCATAAAGGCATCTTTGTTCAACTTGCGTGTGCCAAAAGATGGGTGGGTGCTGTCTGGCATACAACCGGAATGTCGTGACGGAACTTGGACTGGTAATTCAAATCTAATGATATGCACAGTAACCAATAATCCACCAATGTTCCTAAGAATGTCTCCTCTGTATACTTGATACACGAAAGAGTGCTAATATTTATAGTTACCTGAATCTTAGTAAAAACTTAAACCCAGAATTTTAGTTAGTTTAGTTCCATAAAAGCTATCCCCAGAAAAAAATAAATTACAAGATGACAGTAGATCAATTCCTTAGCCATGTAGCATCAAAAATACTAATTTGATTTTTGAATATTCTGAGGGTCCTTTGGTATTTTTCCACAAGTGAAAATTTTCGTATTTTGGCTGTATTGCGCAACCCCCCAATTATGTCCGATTGAGTTAAAAAATTTCATAGACTTTTTTCGAGATGCTAATGCTGTTGACGGTTATTAAATTCGATGGTCATCTGTTTCCCATACATGCCATTGGCACCCTAATATACAGGCTTTTGAATAGATGCTCCCTCCGTCGTCAATTGATTTCATAAATATACAGTTCAAGGTTTGTGACTAGAACTTACCTGAAATCAACGACAATCAAAATGAATGAAGTAGGGGTAAGTGTACCATTTCCATGTAGACCAATTATTATTTGCAGGTCGAACTGAAAAAGAAAACCAGAGTGAACAACAAAGGAGTGTAAAACTTACATTTCGCCAAGGGCATCAGAACACCACGCTACGGCTCTGTCTGCAAGACTTGGGACATTGATCCAATGCACAAACCCTTATGCCATGATGACGTTCCAAGAAGAACACATGATTATCGCATTGGCGAAGGCGGATGAGTAATTAACAAAAATCTGACACCAGATGATAATAAAAACCCCGGCCTTAGTATCTAGCGGAGAAATTAAATAGATCAAATATATAGCGGCAGCTGTGTGTGATCTCTCTTTAGGGGCAGTAGGAGGGTCACTGTCGCCAATGCAGGGTAGCATAAGAATCTGTGCATTAGGCCGCAGTCCCAAGGGTTGCAGGTTCGAATCCTTGCTCTGGGGTGATTTTTTCACATAATTGCTTTAGTTTAACTCATCATTTTTGATCTGTTTTCCCTGTTGGATACAACCAAAAAAATCTTAAACAACCCAAACAATTGAACTATATTATTGTGTCTTTGTACCAATTTAAAACATTGCTCAGCGTAGATAACTGTAAACCCAGGTTTTTTACGCGAGGGATACGTACCGCGTAAAAAACCGCGTTAATTGGAAAATCCGCGTAAAAAACGCGGTTATTGGAAAATCCGCGTAAAAAAACGCGTTAATTCGAAAATCCGCGTAAAATAAAACTCTCAGCAAAAGACTATTAGAAAAATATATTTTTGGAAGATATTTTTGGCACGGATTTCGCAATTAATGCGGTTTTTGCAAACATATTCTAAGTCTTTTTGAATGCAAAAGACTTGAACTTTTTTCTGAAAAAATTTCAAAGTCCAAAGTCTTGCAGACTCCTTATGGCCCACACCCAATCTTTGCGCCCAATCTTCTAAGTTTTTTGCATTCAAAAGCACTTAGAATATTTTTTGCAAAAACCGTGTTAATTGCGAAATCCGCGCAAAATAAAAATTGCCAAAATTCTTTGCATTTAAAAGGACTTAAAAAAAATTTTCAGAAAAAAATCTAAGTCCTTTGCATTCAAAAGGACTTAGAGTATTTTTGTAAAAACCGCGTCAATTGAAAAATCCGCGTAAAAAACTGCGTTGATTGGAAAATCCGCGTACAAAAAACCGCGTTATTTGGAAAATCCGCGTAAAAAAAACTCGTAAAAAAACCGTGCAAGAAAACCGCGTAAAAAACCTGAGTGTACATTGATAATGATAATATGGTATTTAGCAATCTCCAAATGTTTTTGTTTCCCAAATATAAAAGATTGGATGTCGTGGAGCGGGTATACTAGCAATCGTAGGATCAATACAATCGTATACTCGAATCCAAATGTAAGCTTTATGGAGTACCATTTGAACAATTTGAAAATAAAAGGCGCATAATTTACTTAAATACCAAATACTAAACTTTTTTCCATTCAAAGTTATGAGAACTTTTATATAAAAATAGCCTCATCTTCGATTAGGGCAATGAACATTAAATACCGTTACTGTCATATGAAATAGCATACTTTGTAGTATAAATCACCAAAAAAGGGCAACTATGATATATTTTTATACATTGTGAAATTTACTCAAAAATAGTTTAATTTTAATAAAAAGTATGTATAACTTTCTAACGAGAGAAGCCAGAGATTCGGTATATTGAGACAAAATGTTCTCCTTCTAAACATCTGAGAATATTTCTAAGGGATCATCCATAAATGACGTAGCATTTTTGAGTGATTTTTAACATCCCCCTCCCCCATCGTAGCATTTCGTCACAAACCTCTAAATATCCCCTGGTAATTACGTAGGTTGACGATAAGTCCCCCCCCCCCTTGACCACGAATTTTTTCTTAAAAAAATGAAAAACGGTGTTAGTTGTTCTCCTTTAAAAAGCTACGTAGCATGGCATGACCCCCTACCCCCTGTCGTTACACATCATCACAAAATACAAAACTCCCCCTCCCCCGTATAATGCTACGTCATTTATGGATCGTCCCTAAAGTGATCTTTATGGAAAATCAACACTGCAGAAGTTTTATGAAGAAAACCATTTTTTAAGAAAAAGTATAAAGATTCAGTGTCTTGGACAAAGTTTTTAAAAAAAAAATTTCTTCAATATTCTGGAAGACATTAAAACTATATCTCGAACCATTAAAAAGTTAAATATCTTATTTTAATAAATTTAGAACTAGCCTACCCGCTATTTTAAAATATTGAATAGTATTGTAATTTGCAAAACTTTATCATGAAAACGAAAGTATATTTTTTATATTGGCCACCGTGAAAGCAATTTAAACATATTACAAAAGGTCAATTCAGGAAAAATAAAAATTTTAATAAAACTTTTTCAGTTATCATTTTTTCCAACCTATTCTTCAGATGTTTTTGAAGACTAACATTTGCTTCTAACGCATCAAAATTTGTGAAATGAAATTTAATGAAATTTTTAAAAATATAGTATTCGACATTTTTTGCTCAATCAAGGGGTGTTCAATAAAAAATGAGAATTTTTTCATTCGAATAATGTAAATTTTTCTACCAATACAGTATTTTTATTAAAAAACATATTGTTTATTCTTCAACAAAACGTCAATGAATTTTGAAGAAGGGGCCCTGGTCAGCCGTACGACGCTACTTAGTCGTGATGCTCTCATAAGTGGGCTGAACGGCCCTGATGTCCATATTCCGGATACAATTCCGGATCCTGGTGGCCAACAGCTTCGTAAGCTTGGCCCGCAAATTATTTTTGTACACTAGGGCACTGAGGAAGCCAAAGAAATCCTCAATGCGACGGCAATGTCCTTTCTTTCGACATGTACGGTATCTTTTTCTGCTCAAGATACTCCAGCGTCTTCTTGGCGTAATGGGAAGACGCCTCGTTCGGCCAGAAGACGTACTTCCCATCCGCATGATGCTCCTTTTAGAACGTCAGAAGAATTTTCTCAAGACACTCCTCCTGGTACACTTGAACGCTTTCTTCTTCTTCTTCGTCAATATCTTCGCCGGACGGGCGCTACCGGCCTTCCCCTCGACACTCAGAGATACCATTATCCGGTAAACTGTATTCGCGGGCATGTTTTCGTCTGGAAAATGGTCTACCGTAAACGTTTTTTCCACGATAACCATGCGTTTCGTAAAACCGCACAACACACTCGCGGAGTGCTTGCTGTTTCGACGCAATCTTCGATTGAACTGACAGCACCCGAGCGAAAAGAAACATGCCACCCATTTCTAGAGAGTCCAGAGAGAAATTCTCTTGAAGAGAAAAAAAAACTACGCTCTTTACTTTAATTACAAAAAGGTATTGAAATCATTCTCATGTTTTATTCAACACTTATTATAACTCTAGGTAACCTTTCATATTGTGATATTGTTATTCCATTTTTTTGTTTTTATTTTTTTGTTATTCAGCTTTTGACACATTCTTTCGTGACGTTACAACGATTTGACGATTCTTCATTCCATAAATATATTATAACTTTATCAAATGAACACCTACATCAAAACTTATTACAGATTCGGAAATTAGACAAAATTTCACTAAAGATTCAATAAACATAAACTGAATATACGGAATACGGAATATAGGGGATTGTTTTATAACTGATAATGTAACGTGACGTTACAACGCGTCACAAATTAGAACTATCAACGTATTTCCATAAAAGTCAAAATATCTGCTCTATAAGATTTTTAACAAGATCAATGTATTTCTAAATAGCAGACGCATAACTAGGTGTCATTAAATGTATTTTTTATTGTTTTGTTTCTTATTAAGCAATTTTTAACTTTCGTGACGTTACAACGCTCCTTTCTCAGAAAAGCGATATCTCGTTGCGTTGTAACGTCACGAAAATCTTCAACTTTTCTATAACTCTGTAAGTTACGCTGGTGCTATTGTTTTGAGTAATATTTTTAATATTTATCACATTTAGCCATTTTAATAAAAATTTACTCGAATATGGGGTGGTCGAAAAATCACGTTACAGTTTATTTTTTTAATTGTAGCAGAAATAATTGATCAACCCAAGATTTTTTTTTCATATGTGTTGTGGATAAATTTGAGTCATTTGACATATTTATTTATTTGACACGACTCAATATGCTAGTTTAACGGAGCCGGAATATCAGCTTTTATCACATATTTCAAAAACAAAAATAAACTGGCACTATTGCTTTGTTTACTTTGGTAAGGAATCAAGTTCCCGATCCGAGTTTACTTAAGGAGCTTAAGCAAGTGGATTTATATGACAAAGCGAGCACAATTTAAGCGCCAGGCAATCGACAGTGCCAAGTATACTGAAATATTGTATAAATTATAGTTGCAAAGATTCAGAGAAAAAGAACACGTCACATCGCCGTGATGTTGCGAAAGAATGTGTTACATCCAATCGTCAATTCGACGGGTTTTTAAGTCTGCAAACACCAATAAACACTCCCTCATCTATCTTTTTTGGGCTCATTTGAGATGAGCTAAAGCCTTTTCATCCAACTGTAAGCAATTGAGACGATTTAGTGCGGTCACTCACTAAATACTCTGTAGACCCAATTATGTTTTTACAATCTCCCGTAAAATTGGAATATATACCCGTCAATATTGGATTTAATACCTCAGGCATTTCGATAATGTCGCTGCTTCGATGATGTATTTGGGTTTGTAACGGAAGAATTGGTTAGTAACTAACTGACGGCACGTGCGACTACAACGGAGGTTGCGGAGCACCTTAGCCCTAGAACGTTGCACTTGCGTTTTCCATCCTACAACGTTGCACTGGGGTACAAATGTACCCCACGCGTTTGATCGCAATTTTCGCAGGTAAAAATGCAAACAAAAGAAATGTATAATAGACCATTTTCTTCGTTTTCTAATTGCAAAAACAGCTGTGTAAGCGAATTTATTGAATCAATGATACATACATTGGTTTGAACAAAATAAAAAGTGAAAAATCCATGTTTTGACTTTTTTCACAAAAATTACTATAACTTTGCAAATTTTCAACCGATTTGAAAAAAATCAAATGATTCTAAAAGTTGAAAGAATGATCTTGATACGGTATAAAATGGAATTTCGATATTTTTGAAAAACTGCAATTATTTTGAAGAGTGAAAGTTTAAAAATCGGGTTTTGGAAAATACCACGAAATGGGGGGAAAATTGAAATGAAAAAAATATTTCTGACCAGTAATGCAGTGGTAACACGCAATGTTACTGCTACAGCTGTTATTGTGCGCAAATTATACTTGCGAACCATTCCTTGGAAAAACTATAAAAAATTAACAAGAAAACAAGAAAAATCAGCAAAAAAGGGAAACTATTTTTTGTTTCGCTTCAAAATTAACTTAAATTAATTAATTAAATAAACGGGGAGTGGGCGTAGCGTGTTGGTAAATCGATTGCCTTGTACGCAGCGCACCTGGGTTCGAGTCCCGACCCCGCACATAGGGTTAGAAATTTTTCCTAAGAGATTTTTCTAACCCGAAGAGGCGAATGACCTTAAGGTTAAAACCTCTATAATTGAAATAAAAAAATGCTTTTTTGAAAAGTATTTTTGAATACAAAGAGAATCCGGAATAAAAATTTGAACAAAATTTTAGTTTTTTAATAAAATTAAAAAATGGACATTTTTCGTGACGTTACAACGCAGAAACAATCAAAACTTCTATTAGTTCAAAAAGTATTAGTGGTCAAATTAAGAAAAAAATCTTTCTAGTTTTATTGTTCTACACTCAATAATGAACAAATTTCTTTAAACAGATAAAAATTTCAATAATAGTTTCATGAAATAGAACTTTTCTTAGAAGTCAATAATTCAGGAGCCATTTTCCGTGAAATTCAACTTACTTTTCTATATATTTTTCAACTATTTGTCGAAATGTCAATGGTTGGATTACATAACTTTTCAATGGTTTAAACACTACCGAATCTAGGAAAAAATAAAACAAAATAAGACAAAACAAAAACGTCATTCTGGTGTACAAGCCCGCGGAATGTGTCTTTTGGAAGTAAAAAATTACCGAATACTGTAAAATTTAAGTGTACCATTAAAATTGGTCATATTTTGTTTTTACCGCATTACTGCGTGGTTGCGGTGCTGTAAGTGCAGTGTCGGTGCGGCTCATCGATTTTCGGTCCGCATCCGCTTTGCAACGAACCCTATGCAGAATAACACAAACAACACCTAAATTGAAATTAGATTAATGTTCTCCTCAAAATTAGAAAAAAATCATGAATGTTGATTTCTAATTTACACTTATGCGAAACTACGTTCGCTGATAGGAATTCACCGCACAGAATTTAGTAGCAAAAAGAATCATACTAGTATTTAATTTACACGGTTTAAAATACATAAACACAACTGAATGCAAATTTTTCAAACATTGAACAACGTACTTCAGCAATGAAATAAAAATAGAACGCGGAAAACGAAATCGATCTCATTCTGTAATCTGCATCCGTTTCACGCCCAACAAGAATGATGACAATGCAAATTCCCCTGAATAAGGATCTAAATTCTCTTTCTCTCTCAATACGTCAAGGCATTTTGTTCAGTTGCCAACCGGGAATCTTGCCTCTATGGTCAGCACGATTATCGTCATCATTAGCCGGAATCTGCGCACGGTTGTCCAACATCATCGCCCTCGCATTCGATCACCGTCCGTGTAAAACTAAATCGTATCAAGTGATCAACGCTAGTGCTTTATTCAAATGTTCATTCCTGTTCGCTAATGAAGTCCGCATCCCATCCAGCCGGGTCTTCTGTGTCCGTGTCTAAAGCCATGACGAGGATTGTTAAAGGTCCTACTTGTGTTAAAGGCGTCAGAGTGAATGCAGTGGATTGATTAGCAGTTCTACGACCATCGACGTTCAATTTTCACGCGTCGTCTGACGTAGTACTTGAATTGTTTGTCAGTCACTTGACAAAATGTGCACAGCCTGAGACGGTAGCTCGATCTAAACATGGTAACATCGGCATCCGTCTGTTAGTTCCCTCCTTCGCGTAGTAGCTGACGATAGCAACCAACTTCATTAGTTATTCAGAGTCGAACCGGTCGAAGTTCCTAACCTAGCAGGCCTCGTACGTCGTCATCGTCGTAGTCGCGTTAAGTGCCCTAAGCAACTTGTTGTTTGTGGAAGAAATGATAATTTACTCCTCGATGCTTTCTTTGTCAACCTCTTCGGTATCCACCAGGATGATCAGCTTATTTTGCCTTGGAAGAGGTGCGCAAAAATTGGCAAGTCAATTTAGATTCCTGACTTATAGCTGCTAGCGTTGCAGTTCTTTGTTGGAGAGCGACCCTTCAGTGAGGGTATGCAAATCAATTAGAAATTACATCTTTGTTGATTATGATGAAATCAGGTATCTGCTACGCCGCCATGATTTTCAAACCAACATCTAAAACGTCGCGTTAGGGTCGATCCACAATAAACACAATCAATTTCATTCGACACAATTTTGTGATAGCCGAGTTCGTTTAATTTGTTGGTGCACCGTAGTGTAAAGTTTTTTATTATTCACCAACATGTCCAAAACAACACATTTCTTCAATTAGCTTTCCAATATTTTCGCTTTTTAACATATGTTTAAAAATTGAATCAGGCCGTACGGTGTTTGACTAGTGAAAATCGAGCTTCGAGCAAAACGAGCAGAACAATTTGAACTGTCAGTGGGGCCCATAATTTCTGTGCCCGCTGAGATGTTGACTTACGTCAGTTCAATATAAATGGGATAGGGGTGCCATATACGTGGATGAAATACTACTAGTAGTTAGAAAACGAAAGACAGGAAATACCGATTCAAATTAATTTGCCACCGGTTACGAAATCAACACAAAATATTTATCGCTGCTTAGTGATGTTCCCTGCACTACCGCAACCGCCATCCAGCATTTGAGCTCCAGAAGCGTGCAAATTGTTGAATGAACAGCCCTCTCAAACGCCTTTTGTGTGCATCACGGCAAATACAATCTCTCCGCTCGCAGGAGAAAAAAAAGTGACCGATATTGTGCACTGCCAAACAACGGCACGAGTGGCCACTTACGCAACCCGGGCACTTGAATAGATTCTTCGCTATTTGGCATGTCATTCTTCAAGTTCCCGCACAACGCCAGCCACTGGCTGCTAGCACTGCACTGGCTAGCCAGTCGGACAGCAGGGCGTGCTGAAAGGCCCTGTCTGCCGTTGATTGAAATCGAACCCCTTAGGGGCAATTAGATCAGCAGAAGGCACAAAGCCAAAGGTTAGACGTTCGCGAAAGTCTCGATCGAAATAGGTCATTTCTTTGGCGGGTTATCGCTGCGAGCAGACGCTGAACTTCTTCAGTGCGGCATTCGGCCGAGTCGAGGACGAAACAATGGCACACGGTGCGGTGCCATTTGCTACGGCGCGTTCGCGAATCCTCCGATTGGTTGGTCGGCTAGCCTTTTGCCAAACCTTTGACCCGAGCGTCCGGGCGGTGGTGAGCTGCTGCACGCAGAAACGGGAAAGCCGCGGTAGTTGCGCACCCGCGATCCTAACAATCGGTTCGTGACCTAATAGACAACCGGGTGATTGTTTTTCAAACGCCTCCGGCCAATTGCGATGACGATCTTTCGCTGATGGTGTATCTTCCGCTTGAGCTTGAGTTAAAAGATTTCAATACACAGCGGATCGAAAGGGTGTACCTGCTGCATAAGACATAAGCAATATATTTGGTAACTTATATAACTGATGTTGTAGTTTTATGATTATCTAAAAAAATACAATCACTATTCAACGTTATAATAAATCATCCTCAAATACGGTTTCAACGGCAGATGTCATAAAATGCAGTCAATTCTACCGACACCTACAAGCGCCACCGTTCGTTCGATGTTTGGCCTAACGAGTTACGACAACGGAATTCCCAATACAAAAGGTCGTCAAACAGTAGCTGTCGCTCGCTACACCACCGTTATGGACGAAAACGAATTGAGTGGGTGTGATTTATATGTAAATTTGTACCGTCGTTATTCCGTCGCGGCAACGCTTTAACCTGTCGGTGCACCGGGTGGTGGTGAGAGAAAAGCAACAAATAATAACCACCACCAGCCGGGGCGATCATCTTCAGATCGTTTCCAACGCCGCAGGGTACTCTTCTCCGGTGAATGACGCGGAAAGAACCGATGGCATTCATCTAAATGACTGCGGAAAAGATGTGTCGTTTGACATTGACATTTGAGAAGAACTCTATTTGTGACTTGAACAGTTCGCGGTATTCTAGGCCAACGTCAATATTAAAATAGAAGGATCGCACTATAAGTAACTAAGCGGAGCCTTGCCCTTGTGTCATCTTAATTTATTAAAAAATGTCCATATGCAACGACTAATACACAGTAGTCAAATCCGTAGCATGAATTTTCAGTTGCGTCCCTTTGGTGCAATAACAATCATGTAATGTTCATATGATAATGGCATACTTATCATCACTAGGTTCATAAAGCAGATCAAAACTACAGTACTCTTCTAAGGCTGGCGTCCTTGACAGGGCGAACTCGGTCACTAGCATGCTATGGGTCTGCGCAGGTGAAATGAAATTATTTAATTTGAGTCATTTTACATTGTCATCGAATATGCCACGGGAAATGTGAAGTGTCTGTGAGACAATTCAACCGGCAAGTAATGTATATTAAAAGTCCCTGAAGATAGACTTCAGGTTTAAAAAATGAACAATTTTACATAAACAAGGGAATACAACACAAGTTCTATAAAATTTCATTGACACAAACTGGATGAGCAAAAACGGAAAATGCAGGAACTAATTTTTAGAAAAATTTTCGGAAGCAGCATGGGAAACCACAATTTTCCAGGCTGTTTCGGGCAAATTTTAAACAGAAGTTTATTGCTATTTTTTAGTTTGATTATAGAGGTTTTAAACCTCTAACCCTATGTGCGTGTTTGGGAATCGAGCCCAGATGAGCTGCGCACATGGCAATCAATTTACGAACTACGCCCGCCTACACTACATATTTTATGTAATATCTTCATTGTGATATTTGATAGCGACGGCGAAGAATTTTCTCACAAGACTTACATACAAGTCGGTTCAATAAGCAGTTCATTTCTAGGGAAATTCTAACCTCCTCAACCAAAATCGTTAGCATCCATACATCCTGAAAATCTGTCACACTTATGCTTTACTATCCCCTGACTCGTTTTGCAATTTCATCTATCTCCTGTAATTTTTGTCGCTACCTCAGAATTTTTAAAGTTTTATTTTGCGCCCAAGTGATAATAAAAGTATTCTAAAGATTTAAAATGAACTGACGCAGAGATATTCAGCTGTAACAGATATCTCGAAAGATAGCCTAGATAAACTCAGAATTGTGATATCCCGTCTAAACTGAACAAATGGCATTACTGGCGACAAGTATTCAATGAAGGGCAACCGCGTTTATATGCCCGTCAACAAAGTTGAGATAGATGGTGTGCTCACCGTGCCGAGTTTGACATGATAAGGGTTGGCTATTTCAAGGACCTCTTGCTTCAGTGAGCTAAGATTTTGGATGTCAATCGCACAGGACGGAACCAATGTAGTAATAAGACACGGTGGGGCAAGTGTGCAGTGATTTACAATGATAATGATGATAGGTGCTCTTTTATTGTGGGAAGAGTTCACATGACAAGTAGAGTGCGATCCCCTTGTCGGGATATCTGTTACTGCTTCCAAAACCTGAAGGCAGATGGGATTCCTGGTAAAAACTAAAAATTTTCTCTTGAGAGGCTACCAAATATAACAGATCGAGGAACCACTGATATAAAACCGAAGAAAACAACCTCTTGTTTTAGAAATTTAAAAAAGTAGAAGTTTCTAGCGCTTCCATGAACATCAAAAATCTCAAGTGCCTCAACATTTCAACCAAGGATTCAACTGGACTGACTGAGCCTAGGTTACGCACCGGCAACTTTGTATCCCATTTAGTCTGTCCCTTTTAGATCTCTGTGAAATTTAGAAAGCAAGCAATAGTTCGCTATTTTTTTAACTTGAGGTACATAAATATCGTTCGTTCTTAATTCTTCTATCCCCTTTATATTTAAGGACAATACACTAAGGTTTTTATGCGGTTTTTTTGCACGGTTTTCGCACAAATATAAATGCAAAAGAATGTTTTTTAACAGATTTTGCAATTAACACGGAGACCATTTGAATGCAAAAAAATTACAAGATTCTTGGAAAAGTAGAAAAGGCGGATCTTGAAGATTTCTTCTGATACTTAAAGAATCTGGTTGCTTTTGGAACAGTATTAACGAGAATTTTATTTATTTATTTATTTATAGGCTTTAACCGAAGTGGTCATTCGCCTAACAAAGGGTGCTTATATTCTAATCTCTTAATCTATATCATTTATTACAGACGTCTATTTAAAGTCGGAAGTCATTGCTAGAGATGCGCACCAGGTCCCGAGGCGATCATGGTATTCCTTTCTCTTCAAATCTCTGCGAACAAGTTGGCGTTTTTTAAGAATGTCAGTAGTTTCTCCTCTCGTGACGGGTCATTTCCAAATTAGGTTTTACATCAACCGACATAACCCCACAAAATGAGCTGGATGAACTTCGTTTGACAATTCTCGGTGGTTTGTTTACATGGGAGTTACGTGAGTACGAATGTAACAGATGAGCACCCGTTGCACTCGAACTCACGCAACTGACAAAGTAAACAAACCACCGAGAATTGTCAAACATGAACTTCATTCATCATGAGTTCATTCGTGTCGTCATCTTGTAGAACTCAATATATCCTTTATGGATGCTGATACATCGTGTTGCCGACGAAGGTCCTCGTAGACGGGGCAGTTGACGAGTATATGTTCGACTGTGAACCTGCTGTTGCATGTGGAACATAGTGGTGGATTTACTCGTGAGATAGTGTGGGCGTGGGTAATTTTGGTGTGCCCTACACGGAGTCGCGAGAGTACCCTTTGCTCTATTCTGCTCTCTCTATCTTCCCATCTTTGGAGAGATCCCTTGATTTTCTGTGGGTGTCCTCACAGGTTCCTGGTCAATGAAGTGGTTGGAGGCTTTCTGCTTGAATGATTTAGTGATATCATTTACCGGGACTTCTCGGGTAATCATAGACCTCGTTCGCCGACCGATAGAGGCCAGATGGTCAGCGGTATCGTTGCCCTTGATTCCACAATGGCCCGGAACTCAGCAAATTGTAGTGAGAATATCACAGGTCTCTTCGATTTCCTGGATGTACGGATGCTTCGATTCTCCGGTCTCAAGTGCCAAGATGACTGAGAGGGAGTCGGAAAAAATTTCCGTTGGAATACCTTCGGATTTTCTGCGTATGGCAACGGCGATCGCGGCTGCTTCTGCGGAAAATACCGAGCATTCTGGAGGCAGACGTAGAGCTAATCCTTCACAGATGCCGTGTACCCCTATTCCAACTTCTTCTTCTAGCTTTGATCCATCAGTGAAGATTTTGTGGTGATTTTGGTATTTGCGGTTGACCAATTGCAGAAACTTTGCTTGCGTTGCGCTGTGAGGATCATCTTTTTTTACGATACGTGTCAGTTTGGTGTCCAGGTTTGGGCAGCGTTTGTTCCAGGGGCGATTCCTGACCCTGCGCATACTGGCAATTGCAGGGAGTTGGGTATTAGTGGATTCCGAGTAGATATGTTTAGCTATTTCTAATATTTGACATTCTCCCCCTGTCGTTTTTTCGAGGAAGCTTAGTGCTCGTTTCACAACGTTGATCGCTACCGCCCATCGACATGGTAAAATACCTGCCTCCATGCAGGCGGCTTCCGCCGGTGTGCTAGGGAGCAGGTTGGATGCGAATCTAACCGCACCATGGTAGACAGGTGCTAGTGTGGTGGCCAGACCCTCCCAGTTTCGGCAGGTGAGCTCAAGGCCATAGAATATTTTTGAGTGTATTAAGGCTTGACTCACATTTAGAGCCGTTTTTCTGTTGCACTTGGTGTGGCAGGAGCTTATGGTGCGAACTAGTCTTTTCCTGCTTTCGCAATCCTTTTTTATTTGCTGGAAGTGGGATGTGAAGGTCATTCTCCGATCTACCTTAATTCCGAGAATTTTCGGTTCATTTCGCAAGGTATCGTTGCATTGGCGAGTTTCACGGGTCGATCGAAAGCAACGTGGTGGTAGTTGCAGCAGTGTGCAATAGCGCATTTTTCTGGGGCAATATTGAAACCGGTTGCTTCGGCCCACCGGCCTACGGCGTTAACAGCAGCCTGCAATTTTATCCTGGTTCTAGCTTTTGTTTTTCCGATCGCCACCAAAATGATATCATCAGCATATAAGACTATAAATACTCCTTTCGGTAAAGCATCGAATAGGGTATTCATGCTTACGAGAAAAAGGGTGACAGATTTGTTTCCTCCGATGCACACTCGGAAGGTTCTGTTCCTGAGAAATTCCTGTACGAAGCGGCCCATATTCTCTCTTATTCCCCACTGATGCAATTGCCGCTGTACACCCTCTCGCCAGACCGTATTGTAGGCCTTGGCGAGGTCGAGGATCGCGATATCAGCGTGCTTGTTTTCCTCGAGTGCCTGACCGACTACCTCTCCAAACGAACCGAGATGGATACCTGAGCCGAGTCCTTTTCTAAAGGCAAACTGCCGGAGGTCGAGGAAGTTTCCCTCCTCCAGATAGGTCATAAGGCGCCGATTTACTAGTCTCTCCATCGTTTTAGCTATACAGCTAATCAAGTTTATAGGGCGGAAGTCGCTGGGCTCCTTTCTTCCGCTACTTTTTTTGGGAATAGGAATGACCAGTGCCTCGCGCCAAGCTTCTGGGAAGTCTCCACCTTCCCAGACTATGTTCAAGCATTCTAGTAAGGCTCTTTTCGCCCTTACTGGAAGGTGTCTGAGCATAGGGTAGCCCACTTCGTCGGGTCCAGCCGATTTCCCGCGTGTTGCACTTAGTACAGTGGCGAGTTCCATTCCAGAAAAAGGTTGATTGTACGGTGCACTATAGTCGAGTCCGAAGCTCGTTGGGTGTGCTTCTATGCCGGCTTTCCACCTCCTAAAGGATGCCGGTAAAGATTCGTCGGATAATAGCTCCTGAAAATATGTCCCGATCTGGTTTGTCACCCATAAGTATAAATGGTGGCGGAAGCTGGTTTATTAAGTTCAGAAGTTTGTTTTGCAAGTCCCGAAACCCACTCGGGGTGTAGCGGATACCACTGTACATTCGACAGGGTACGTGATCCGGCGAGCTGCTGCTATCAGGTCTGTATCGAATGGTATAGTTTTCGATGGGATATCCGCCCTGATACCCAGACCGACCGTCTGGAAGATGTTGTTCCCTTGACATGTGTCCCAGGAATACTTGTGCCCAAACCATGGAGACGGGTCTGTGGTGCTTCTTATGTGAGTCTCTTGTATGGCGAGATATATGGGAGTTCTGTTTGCAATGAGGATTTGTAAATCTCCTAGGTTTCCATTCAGGCCGTTAGTATTCCACTGCAATGCCAGGACGCAACCTTCTCTTTCGACTGCCTGTGTATACAAAGGCTGCTCTTCACTTGGTTCGTATCCCTCCGAAGGCTGTATGTTTTCTCCGATGCTTGACATTTGTTCAGCTGTGTTGATGCAATAGGGTTCTGAGGGAGAGCAGAAAGCGACAGATGGATATGATCGTGGATACGCGTTGGTGGAACTTACCCGGGAAACCCCCGGGTTCCCCGCGCCGGCAACCGTCGGGGACTCATCGGATGTTTCCGGTACCTCCCGAGTCGGGGGCGACGCGGGAGGGAGGCTTTGTTGATGCACGGAGAGCAGGTTTTGTTAGTGATGTCTCGGTGTGATTGTGAGTGGGTAGCTTCCACTATTATACTTGTGAAATAGGTGTACATGTTGCGTTCTTTAGTATTGGTGTCACTGTTCCTGTGGTGGAACCGAACTGGATGCCAAGAGCAGCCAGCGATGGGGCTGGGGCTGCGGAGCCGACGATCGGTGTCGCTTTTGTCCCTGCGTCCAGGGGTCGATGTCATAACACTACGTTTGCTGTTTGTTTTTTTTGTATTTGCATGGTTGACGGCAAGGTGACGTCTAGTTAGCATTGACTGGAAGGACTTGAGGGCAGTCGATTGTTTTCTGTTATATTTTGTGTATGAGTACTTGCCTGAGTTAAACTCGGGCCCGCGCCAACAGCCGGCGGGGGTGCATCGGGAGAACCCGGAACGTCCTCGGTCGGGGTCGACGCGGGAGGTTTGTTTGTTTGGATTCTGCTATTGAATGTTGTTGCTTTTGATTTCTGCTGACTGGTTGAGCGTTTGTGCGTTGTGTTACTCTAAGATGACGTCCGAGTAGTCAACGGTTGTTAGAGGTTCTTGGCGTGACGTGTTGAGTGCTGCTGTTGAGCTGGATCGGGACCAGGGCTTGATGGCTTCAAGGTCGGGTGTAAGCAAGGTCATATCGGGAGTTGTTTTGAAGTTGGGGCTTCTGGATTTATCGGTACCACTTTTTCTGGTATTTTTTCCTTTTTGCCGACTGGACCTTCTGGGTTCTGGTTGGTTGGACGGCCGGCAGGAGCTCCGGCAGCAGAGGTTGGTTCTAAAAATATGGTCTTCTTAGCTTTTGTTCCCGTAAGGGTGTTTTCGTTGGTGGAAGTGTTCACCCTAGGGTGGATAGACGACTTTTGGTGAAGCTCGGAGAAGGCATGCCGCAGTTTCGTTATACCTGCTGTAGCCGCTTGAAGCTGCTTCTGTAGCTTGGAACAATATTCCTTCAGCCGTTTAATTTCCTGATCTTAACCGTCAACTGAACTTTGGGCCTTGCTTTCTTTCAGAGTCACTAGCTCATTTTGTAGCTGTGCTATGATTTTGTCCCGTTCGTCGTCCTTGGTGTTACTTGTGGCTACGCTGGCATAACTGGGACCTTGTTGCCGTTTCGTTATCAAAGCTCTGGCCTCTGGGAAGGTGAGATTTTTGTCAATTCTGATTTTGGTTATCTGTTCTTCCTCGATAAACTTGGGACACGTTCTACTACGGGTGGAGTGACCTTGTCCACAGTTGATGCAAACGCTTGTCTTGGTACATGGGTTGTCTTTGGATGTTTCATGTTGTTCACTGCAGTTCACGCAAGCGGCGGGGTTGGGACAGAGACGACTACTATGCCCAAATTGGCCGCACTTGAAGCAAATCATCGGCAGTAGATAGTACGGGCGGATACTGGTGCGGAGTAGGCCAATGAAAACGTGTTCCGGAAGTGCAGAACCAGAGAAGGATAGGATGACCAGTGGTGTGTTGACCGGCTTACCTTCAATCTTTTTTGATATTCGGCGAACCTCCGTGACCCCTGGGTCTTTAGTTCTTCCAGCAGTCTGGCTTCTTCCAAATCTTTGGTATCAGGATCGTAGATGACACCTTGGACTTTATTGAGGGTTGGGTGGGGAATAATTTCCACCTTCTGACCGCCTATAAGCTGATTCAACTGCTGTAGGGCTAGAAAAGTTTCCTTCGATCGGGTTCTCAACACATATCTGGATCGGTAGGAAACGGCGCCTTGGCGGATAATCCGTCCCTCAGGGCACCGGAGACCCGTCGGGAATCGAGTTACGAAACACTTGTTTTTCACACTACTAATCGGGTTTCGGAGCACTGCACTTTCGTAAACTATCACTGAGCTAGCGAAATATCGAGATGATTTGTGCCGGATGGCAGAGACCGCGTTCAAAAAAAAAGGCGGGTGGCGTAGGCCGAGCACTTGTTTATTCGATGGAACACGGAGCCAGAGAAAAAACTCAACTAATCACTCCGAGTGATTTATACGATCTGAGAAGAATCCAATAAATACAGTGTTTTTAGAACGAGATTGACGAGTAGTTGCCAAATATCGATGTCTGAGGCCATTTCAAAAACCAAGATGGCCTTTTCGGTTTAGTAAAATTTTCAATTATCAAAGGTGAGAATTTTTGAGTGTGTGGGGGGTGAATAACTCATCATCGAAACACCCCACAGTGGCACCTCTCCATACAAAGTTGTGACAAAATTGTAAAAATTAGTTAACGTAGCTAAAAATTGTGCTTTTAACTGATTTTGGGTTGAATCCATTTCTGCTATCAGTTTTGAAATTCCTTAATTCGTTTTTCGACTATTTTTATGTAAACCCATTTGAAGGCATTGGTCGCTAAATGATAGAACTAGTGAAAATAACTAATTCTTAAATAATATGAAGTAGTTTGGGTTATTAATATATCTAATTTATATGGAAAATTGCTGTGTGGCCGCACTCTTCAATCCGTAACTGCGGAACCGGAATTCCAATCGACACAAAAATTAATGGCAGCCAATGGGAAGGTTGGTTTCATTTGAAACTAAGTTAGTGCAAATTGGTCCAGCTAGCTCTAAGGAAAATGAGTGACATTTTTTCCACATACACACATACACGGAGCAGCAGGGACAAGAAGAAGAGGAGTTTTGGGGTATAACGACCCCCTTCGATCTACTGCGAGTTGAGAAGGCTTACTAGAATTTACTACAGTTTGGATTGGGCTCGGCATTTCCGATGAAGCAAGCCTATACCGCTTCTTTTAAGATTCTTAGTTTTTAGAAATCAAAGATCTTAATAATAAAAGAACCCTAGCCAAACCGGAGTGCCACAAGCACCAGTAACATCCTGATTACGACATACGGCAGGTCATTACGAGCGTCAACGGATAGGACACGGAGCCCGAAGAGTGATCAACTAAGCGGGGGTTTTGTACCGCAGTCCGGGGGATGGAAGCGTGTCATTATGCTTGATCGACGTACTGACTGGCGATCCATCCGTCTGCACGATATCTACTGCTTTTCAAGAATGGAGGCCTGGTTGCAGCACTACATTATCCTAGGTGGCACTATTAGTTCTTCTCGGGGAGAGGCGCACACTACTGTGATCCGAAATACTGGTTCACTAGGTTGGGGCATATCATTAGATTCTCGTAAAGGTCACTTCACGCGCGTTCAGTGAATAATTGAATCGAATCATTCGCGTTTAGAGTTCGTCACTTCACACGCAAACAAATCACTGGCGGTCCCGTACGCTATCGCCGCGTCAGCGGAATTCCACAACTATTGGTGCTGAATGGCAGAGGCCGAACTGGAGGAAGGGATCCGGATGACGTAGACCGACGCTTAGTTGTTGAGTGAGCTGATAGAGCACCGCAGACTACAATGGGCTGGACAGCGCAAGAGCCGGAAGAGAGGCCAACTAATGTTATGAATCTAGAGGCCGCCAACTTCGAAGCAGACCCCACACCCGTTGACGGCGTGCAATCGAGGAAGATGCGCTGGCAGAGTGAATACACGGAAACTGGAGGCTGGTAGCCCAAAATCGAGCAACCTGGAAGCCAGAACACCCAGATTGTTCAACAACGATGACACTGATGGTTACGATGAATCTCAATTGGTCCTATTCAAAAACCATCTATCAGCTCGATTACGGTCTTTTATGCTTAGGGTTCCAAAATGTATAGGAAGTCTTCAAATACAACTTCGAAAACTATAAAAAACTAATAAGGAAAACAAACCCATGATCAAAAAACCAGGAACTTACAATTCTACGTCAACAATCTAACCTGCAAGGGCGTGGTATTTCAGCCCAGCAACAAATAACTACGGTAACAATGTAGCATTCTCCCCGCCCTGTTCGTTTGTTTAGTTATCTGTACTACTGTAATGACAGTTGACAGGTTTATCGCATCGGACACCGGCTGCGTGAGCATGGTTTCTTGTTTTCATTCTAGTACGACGATACCTGTGACCCAGTATCCTTGCCGGTTAGCACCCGTCGGCAATCTGACGAAAGAAACCGTGTCACCCAGTTTGCTTCTGTGTGTGCAACAGAGTTCTAATTATTTATAATTATCATTTCTGCATGCATAATTGAAGCGTTTGAGCGTCTTGCTTGACGAAACTCGCTGGGGTTATTAATTAGTACTCGGTGAACAAAATGCTCCTCTGTGTCGCCGCCTCGATCAATTGGATGCTCGTTATCTAAAGTGCCTTTTCGATGCGGATCAATTTGCGAGGCCTGGTAATATACCCGACCTACGGAGTAGAATTCTCCATCCGATGACTGATAGTGACAAGGGGCGAGCTGATGTGACTTCCATTTATCATCGATAAATTAAGCCCCGTGCCTTGTAACGAAACGAAACTAGTTTGAAAACGGTAGTCCTTCGCCGTCGTAGCTATATTCGAACCGGTTGCAGTTGAGCGTATGATTGAGATCGATGACGGATTGGCAAATTTGACATTCGGTTTGATAATCTGAAACTGAGAACTTAATTAATCTCTAATGAAAGTTGGCTACTGTTTTAGATAAAGAAAACCAATCAGAATGAGTGTTTCATGCGTTGGAAAACTAGTAATTGGTAAGCTGTCCGATATGAAAGAGATATTTTTTCAAAAACTAAGCGACCTTTCATCAGATCATCTCGAACAAAGAAGATGTGCTATCGTCCTGAGGTTACGCTGCAACATTTCAACGATCCTTTCACTGCTCCATCCAAGTGCCCTGGTCGCTTGAATCCCAGACTCCGCTGTGCTAATAATAATATTTAGTATTTAGCCGTCGTCGTCACCGTTGAACCTTTCAGACGATTACACACAAAACCGTCCCGGGATGATTGCGTGGATCTGCCTGCTGATCTTATCGCCAATCTCTGGCCTAAATATCTCCCAAAAAATTATAAAAACATACACATCAAGGGCTGCTTACTAACCGAAGAGAGGTCCCCATCATCATCATCATCGTCGTCGTCGTCGTCAGGTCGATAATTAAAAATCACTTAAGCTGAGACCGCCTTCGCCGGAATCTTACCCGAGCTACCAGAGGGATATACGATTCGATTCGATTCGGATGATTGAGTCCGGACGATCTGACTCTTTGTTTTCGAGATGCCATGCCCTGTGGCATTATTCGGCTGAGCGAGCAATGCGTGCGATCAACGCGCCGATCGGGAGTTCAGATGTAATTAACTCAAATTCGATTTCAGTGTGCGTATAATGTGAAGTCACAGTTGCACTCGGGGAGGTCTTGGAATGGAAAGCAGTTTTAATGTTAACGGACCCTGCTGGTTGATGATTCGGCAAAAAGGAGGCTTCATTAATGTCGATATTACGATGCAAACCAACAAACCGTTTAAGTCGTCATTCGGTAAAAAACAATCAAATTGGCCTCAACATTCGAACCTAGATATTCAAGATTAAATCCAAGGATCCTTAGTGCATCGCAGCTTCAACCAAGCAGAAGGTTCAAATTCGATAGCTTTCGGCAAATTTACACGACCCAGCCCCACACCGATTAACTAGACCAAACTAGCCCAAAGGGCCAAACGGTTATGTATGTCGGTTGTTGAATTGCAGTGCGTGCAACCTATCATCGCATATAATCGCAACCGTCGGTTGGTCGGTTGGTCGGTCGGTCGGTAGGCCGCCGTCTCGTCGAGCAGCGCAGCCCATCAGCATAAAAACGGCGCATTTCGGTGCTGGGTGGATGCAAAAATCGGAGCGCAACTGCCGGCCTGTCTCGTTTGCTCCTGGTGGGGTCCCCGCCAAATGCAATGTTCGTGAGACGGTAATACAAGATTTTATGAGCAGAATTAACATCCTCTTAAAAGTGCATTTAGCGACAGTCGGCTCGCATGGCTTCCCCGCGCCATCATTGCCGCCCGGTGTACCAAACTTTGTACCAACGAAATACCATAGAGTGGTTCGTCCCCTTCTCCCCGCATGACAGCCCTGCAGAGGGTCTTTTGTGTCTATGATGCTATTTAGAGCTCATTAGAAAATTATGAGTTTATGCTAATTTTTATTGCGCCCCGCTCCGCTAGTGACGTGCCTGTTTGGCTTCTTCGTGTGTCGAATATGGTGCGCCCTCTTCGGGCTCCCGGGTTGGGCGATGTGTTGGAGCGCCTCCGGAGGATTTGGTTGGGCCACTTTGTCGAGTTTGTACCTAGACACAACAACACCAGACGAAGTAAAAAGGCGGGACTGCAAAAGTACTTTCAAATATGATTTTAATACGGACCGGATAGGCGACAGATGGAAACAAAAACTAATCTAAATGACTTGTTTTGATATTAGGCGGCGATCGCGCATGTTTGATCAGAGGATCGTGTTGCGGTTTGCGATCTTAGTCGTGTGCATTTCAACACATGAATATTTTCAAGATACAACGAATTTGACCTGGTAGTTACAGTCTAAATACTGCTAAAGTTCTTTCGCTTGTGCCCTCGTACGACGATGTTTACAGGAAAACTAGATCGATGTATAGTGATAGTTCGTTGTCGACGAGGCACATGTTCAACCTTTGCCGGGCGCTGTCTCAAAAGGAGTCGGTTTATGGTTCAATTGCATATTAGTGAATGGATCGTTAAGAAATGTATGAATAGCTTGACATGAACTGTCGTTTGCATAGACATTCGATGGTTTTGATAGCCAAAACTTTAATGGTCGACAAACGTTTTAGTAGGTATCAGGACTTTTTTTTGAAAAAGATAGGAATAACTATTGCGTAAGTCACTGTTTTACTATTTAATCTTATTTGGGCTTGTCTTACATAATAAAAAAAAAGAACCTTTGCATCTCGCCGACAAAAGATCCTTTACGTATTTGAATATTTCGTTGTTTTTTCTAGAATCGCATATAATAAATCAGTTTCGATTGGTTTATGTTCATGACATTTTATCAAGAGCACGGTAAAAATGTATCTCCAGACTCATGCGTACTATGCCATTAATTCTGGAACAAACACGTGTTTACGTTACGACAACAGGAACGTGAATTAAAATCATGTATTTAGTAATTTTTCTACCGCAATACCTGCATGAAACTTTTACGCGATTCACTCTAAAATTTCATAAAATGTTTATTCTTGATATTGCTTCTCGATCATTTCCCACTTTACTTAGTCTTTCTCCAATCACGCGCGATTCGTACCGATTATCAGAGTATAGATATAAGATTAACTCAGTTTTAGTTAACTCAATTAACAGTTTTAGCAATACTCCTACGGCCGGCTGTTTGGAGTTCAAATTGCTGTAGTTTAGGGAAAAAGATAATTACTCTCGATGGCCGGCTATCCAGAGTTTAAACACAAGAAAAAACATAAATAAATGTCTTTTTGCTTTGAGCATTCGTATACTCGAAGACTAACCATCCCACCGCATAAAACATTCATTTCGTGGTCGCATTACCTGCTTGTGGCGAATCCTAGACTAGACCTGTCTTTCAATCCAACTCCGTAATACCTATGGAAGCTGAGTCGGGGACCTTCTCTAAGTAGGTATTACATCAACATTTCCTACCCTATCCCAAGTATCGGTGAAGATGGTCGTGGCTGGCAACAATGATTCTCATGCTATTGGTTTACTGAACTCAAAAGAGATAAAGTTCATTCCCGATCATGTATCTCACAAGCAAGATGAGTTGAACTACCTATAGACGAATTTCGCGCCAAATCGTATTCAGAGTTGGCAGCACCCTCTCAGATTCTAATGCAACTTTCTGTACACGAAGACTTTGTCATAAAAAGCCACTTTGCATATTTTGTTTTTCCAAAAATGATCTAGACTGTCTTTTGAAAAGGGCCAAACTTCATGACCGACGGCTCAGCGAAAACGTGTGTTTGTTGATTATTGATACTACATGGAGCATTTGTACAGCTAAGTCCCAATTACTCCGGACTAAAAATAAGCCATTTAGCATCATGGATACATCGCTTGATTTAACTAAACAACACTCGGTGTGTTCGAAGATGTATTTTGTCTACGTGCCTGCCCGGGAAGTAGAGATTGATGGTGTAGTCTCCAAAAGGGGTTTTAATGTGAAATATGGGGTTGGCTCCTTTCAGTCGCTTTAGCGGATCTGGTCTACCTGTTCGCCTTTTTGTGACGCGCGCATGCACACCGAACAATATTCGAGCTGGTTTCAGAGTATCTGGCGTTCTCCTCTTCAATCCTGAAATGCTTTCTCCTGATGAGATTCTGGCAGGATTGGTCAGAGATCGAACCAACTCTGAACAAAACTCATAGAATCTTCTGCAGATGTAAGCCTCCCTGAAGACGTCAGACCTCTGCCCAAGGCAATTGCACAATCTGATTCGAAGAAACGCAAGTTCGTTTCACTTATTTTATTATAACTCGGCCAACCTACCCCTGCCCTAGGGTTGGTTGGCGTTTTTTCCGTATTTGTTTGCTAATAACTTTTGCCCTATTTTTTCATGAATGAAAAAAAATTACATATGTGCTCAAGGGTTGTATATTCATGACATCGCAAACCGTTTTTCAAAAAGTCTAACTAGAATGAGTACATAAATTACAAAAGAAAAACTCGGCCAACCAGCCCCAGTTCTTCCCCACCAAATACAAATATTAACATAGCTCCACTCCGGGTAATGAGAAGGCGGACACTTAGGCATTAGAAGGTAATATTTTTGAACGATCGCGTAGCTTCAACGAGTTTTCAGGATTTCTTGTCCGAGGACGCTCGAGAGGGAGAGGAGAGGGAGAGGGAGAGGGAGAGGGAGAGGGAGAGGAGAGGAGAGGAGAGAGGGAGAGGGAGAGGGAGAGGGAGAGGGAGAGAGAGGAGAGGGAGAGGGAGAGGGAGAGGGAGAGGGAGAGGGAGAGGGAGAGAGGGAGAGGAGAGGGAGAGGGAGAGGAGAGGAGAGGGAGAGGGAGAGGAGAGAGGGAGAGGGAGAGGGAGAGGGAGAGGGAGAGGGAGAGGGAGAGGGAGAGGA